>NW_017804354.1:1663880-1685866 GCF_001625305.1 Branchiostoma belcheri
TTTATATGATACTGACTAAAAGAAACAGACTTTAAGAAAATGTCAAGTAAACACATTCTCCTTCAGACTTCGTTAAATTTTAACATACTAAAATAAAGAGAGTAACGTTGACATTTCCAACAATGACTACTACCTTTAGTTTCAACAAACCGCATATAACTTAATAACAGATATGACAAAACATAGCGCAAAACGTAACATACAATTAACATACATAACAGAACGATACAGATGACGGAGTTATTCACTTAAACATCATGACATACATAATACATGAAGACGAAATACATATAAACATCATGACAGACGCAATACAACAAACAAGAACAGTGTTAGTAACATCAACACATGCATAACACAATAACACAATACATAACATATCATAACATGACCCGAGCAAGGATCGAACTCGCGCCCAGCTCGCTAGCAATGGTTGGCAGTGCAGCGCGCTTACCAACTGAGCTAAGTCGGTAACGATGACAGCGGCGTCTTTTTACCTATTATTGAAGTTATGGAGGACTGACAAACGACTAGTACACGTAGCATATTTGTATCGCTTTCAGGGTTGTATGCTTGTGATTAATATAGAGGGGTTTCATGTATTTGAAATATGTGAAAGTTTTTTTTTACCTAAATACTGCCGCGGTCGTTTAACAGTCGTGTATTGTCGTATTTGGGTCAACGTCTTCCAGAGAGGTCATAGTGTGGTACATCCTGATGACCTAAATGATTAAAACGTTCTCGACAGATTCAGCACATTCTACCACCCACCAGAGGAAGGCAACAGCGGCCCGGTCACACTCGATCATCAAAAAACTGAACCCCGGTAAGGCCGTACGGGACGTTACATGAACAGTGCCCAGTCATACATGCAACTTGGACTCCTTAACAACTTAAGAGAGATATTATAGTGACCTTGACCATTTATATCACCTGTTTATAATTAGCCTGAAATTGTTGTGCTTTTTAACTTGTCGTAGTAATAGATACAAATATTTTTAGTAATCCTTCAGTACTCATACTACATATGTAAATATGTCTTCATCATGTCTCTATCCGAATTGTAATTGTCCTGAAGAAATGTAGCCGTTACGGCTGCAACCTTTGTGACCGTGGTATTGAAATAAAAAATTATCTTTTCAGAAACAAATTTACCACTGTACTGCTTTATTTACATACCTGATGCTAATATGTTTGTAGTAATATACATCAATTGTTACAATGTATGTATACAATTACTTACAATTGTTATACCACCATTATACTCTTACTGATTCTTTCTAAGATTAACTCAATAGATCGCATCAGTTGGACAACCCCAATTTCTTTATGTGTATAGCCTGAATCGGCGGCAGTTGGATACATTACGCCGAACGACTTCTTGCGCCTAACACAACTAACTCGAAAAGAATCTATATCTGCCACAAAGGTTCAGATGCCGAAATACAACTACATACACAGTTTCAGAAATGCTTTATTTCAAGAGAAAACTTATTTCCATCAATTTCTTTCCATTATTTCCAAAATTCTTACATTTATTCTCATTTATTTATCATTATCATTATCATTCAAATATACTTATGACAGAGAAACATATGTAAACATTGCATAGCCATGTGTAAACTTCGCACTAGTGATAATCTCTTACGCATAGAATCCGGCAGGCATAGCCGTACCCCTCTGAAAGATAGAAGGTGCGAATTCTGTAATGAATTATTTGTTGAAAACGAGATACACTTTCTACTTGACTGTACATTATATAAAGATGAACGACAAGAGCTCTTCCATACTTTTAAATGACAATTAGACAACATATGTAAGAAAATGTCAAAGCAGGACATGTTTAAACACGATGTCATGCAAGAACGAATGTAAAGTATTAATTAATTATGTTTCCAAATGTTTCAAAAAAAGAGAACAAAGGGCAACTAACAGTAGATGATAGGTAGTATATAGTATTGTTGTAATGTATAGATTTCTAGCACTTTGAATTAGAATATATATATATATATATATAACAATAATATGTGGAAGACGAAACGCATTTTATATCAAATTGTACCCTCTATAGCAATGACCGAAATGAACTCTTTGACGTAGCCTCCAGATTCTACCCAAACTTTCACACATATACAAATGAAAAGAAAACCACTCTCCTCTTAACATCCGAAAACCCACAAATTATAGAAAAAGTGGGATCCTTTGTCTTCCTCTGTCTTCAAAAAGTGAAACCCAGTAGTTTTTAACAGTAGATTCTTAGTAGTTATCAATAGTTCTATATGTACTTATTGTCTGTTTTTATACCATATCTCTTCTGTTTCTGCAATTAGCCTTCGGGCAAGAATTTGCAATAAACAATTGATTATAATTATAATACTATTCTACTGTACTTTCTCTATTCTTATCAGGAAGATGCTCATGTCGATTGTGATGTCACCTGGCACCTGGAACAAATTAAAACACTGTTAACAGATGCAACTGTTGTACTAATCATCATTTACCGTATCTACATATACTTATGTATGCGTGAAATAACTCGGTTGATTTATTCACAGCAAAGAGAGGGGAGGAAGTAAACGATAAACGGTTAATGTCTTCAGATGTATTTACTCAGATTTACCGAAGCAAGCTGTGCGAAGGCAGGATGCTGTCTGCCTTCTTCAGTGAGTTCCTGGACATGTAAAGTCACTGAAACAGAAAGGTGTTCTTATCAGTTGGCGTATCACATTAACTTTTGAAAAGAATTGTCAGCATGTTGCTTCGGCATGGGGAAGGGGAGCATAGTGATTACGAATGGCGCAAAATCATGGACGCAGTTTACGAATTACGTTAATCAGGACGATTTTGAAATCAGCTTACGGTGTACTAGTAATTCACGGTTTACGTTTTACGTTGTATAAAGGTAACGCCTATGCTTAATGTAGTATATAAGGGACCAATTACGCCTTACGGCGAATTTGCTGCTGCTGATTTTGTTTTACTTACCTGCTTCCCCCTGACGAGACCTCTCCTCCGCCGAGGCCAACAGAGTCCCATTTGGCCTCGTTACTGTAACCCTCAGCGCTGGCGATGTTGTGGTTGGTGGTGCCTTTCTACAGAAATGATATATTGAAGATGTCTTTATTACCTCCATGAAAATGGAGCTATTGTTTTTTTGGCGCGCGCGTGTGTGTGTGTGTTTCCCGTACATTTGTAGTCAGCATAACTTCATAACGCCTTTATGGATTATGATGATATTTGCTATGTTGGTAAGTCTTGGGAAGACGAAGGTCAAGGTCAAATATGGGTCTCTTGGTGGATGACCTTGGTACTGAAGCAGAATTTGCAGCTGGTATCTGCCACCGTACAACATACACCGGGGTACCTCACGGGTGGCATTATTTACATGACCCGGGACCACTAGAAGTTTAACAGCTGTATTTGAAAGAAAGGAATTGAAGGTTTTTCAGACATGTACACTATTAGATGCAAATTATGCATATTAACACCCTATTTTATGGAGGTTTGAGATTTACGAACTCTTGTTTGTGCTTGAAGTTTGATTAAAAGATGACATGTTGGCTTTCAGAAGGAAGGTGATGACACATTTATATCAAGAAAAGTCAATACCTTGCTTTCCTGGTCCGTTTTTCGTACCGTCTGTTTTTCAGAACGACCTTAACCTCTTCTCGAACGCGCCCAAAAGGCAAATGGGGGAAGGTTTTCAACACATGGCAATGATGACGTAAGGGTTACTTAATCATGAATGATTTAGATGAAATTTTTAGTCAATTAGCGATGGTGTTTAATTATTGCTGTGTTGTTGACACAATTATACACATGCAAATTATTTGAAGACAAATGGAAATTTTATTGGCAAGCCTTCTCACAAGGGATGGCTTCCTTCCAGTCTCCTCTAATCCGTGTTTGCGAAGCTCGATCTTAAGCTGCGCAACGGACAGGCTGGCGATTGTTAGCCCCCTTGGGGTCCACCTGTCCATGAGCACAGCTTTAAGGTCGAGCTTGGCAAACACCCGCTCAAGTTGTTTTGCTGTAAATGAAGTCAGTATTAGCCCATGTCTCTGTACTTATTGATACCTTGGCTAGAAGGTCTGAAATTTTTAGAGCATGTAAACCATACTGGAATAAGTTATCAATCTCACCATTAAGTTGCGTCCATGTTTTGATGGATCCTTGCCCATCATCCCCCGCTCCCTCCATCAGCCTGAACGGCACACCGATGTCTTTCATGGCACTCAGCAGCTGCTCTGTTCTCCTCTGGTTTATGGCCCACACAACCACCTGTATATGAGGTAAACTTCCCATAAAGATCCAACCATACTACTAAAGTAGATAGCTTTGAAAGGAAATTAGAAAAGAAAAATTGAAGAAAAATTTAAGTTTCCTACCAGATTTAACATCTTCCCCCTGATTCTCATGCCCTGAAATGTCTATAAGGGACATCATCAGTATTGAGCAAAGCAAATTGATGTATTGAAAATAAATTTTCAAAACGCTTTCATGAACAATATTTCAGTAAAGATGTACCATGTGTAAAACGTCTGGAACTATTTCCTCAAAAGAGAAGTGTAGAAGGGTAGGGAGAATGTGCCCCTTGTGGTCCCTCTTCCCTGCGTATTTGTTGTCATCGCCAGGTTTTCTCTGGATGTTCCAGCTGTCAACTGCACGGAAGAAATTTTCATCAAGATCTTTTGTTTGTAACCAAGAAAAGAAATTGACTGACCTGAACTGCCTTTGAAATTGTGATGGTGGCCAATTCCTTGATCCAAATATTAAACAGCATTCAAGTGTTCAAAGGTTGTCTGTCCAGGCGAGGGAACCGTTGGTGGTATGTTGGTGACGCCCACCCACCCCCCTCCATGTCCCCCTGGCGTGGGCCCCATCAAGTGTCCACTGCATTAAGAAGGGGATACAATGGAAATTATACATGTGCTAAAACAGTACTTCTCTTTATAAACGGTGCTAATTCATGGTGGTAATTCATGGTGTTGTTCTGTATGTTGTTATTGTTGGCCTGACCTCCCGCTGGACCGCCTCCTGCGCTACCTGCGACACCACCATTCCCTCCACCACCACCATTGCCTAGAATAAAGGAATGAATGAATTAATAATCCTGCCATTGATGACTCCAGACTAAAACATATTCAGAACATAAGGTACTGTAAATCACTTCATATTCGTTGTAGCTAGCGAAATTTCGCGGTCTGAGAAAAATGGACATATTTGTAGAAAAATGTTAACAACTAGGAAGACAATAACAAGCAGCTTTCTTTAACCATTGGGGCCAAAATATGAGCATTTTGGAAATCAGACTAAAATAAAGCAGCGAATACGAGAACCCACAAATCAGATTGGTGTGGCCTCGAGATTCTGAAACAACAAAATGACACATACCCAATGCCAGGTGAAGCCACTTCCATAGTTGTAGGACCGCATTCTCCAGCATCTGGAAACATTAGACAGGTACTTTAAATTATTACTTCTGTATGGATTCGATTTTCACTGCTTGTTTTTTTACCTCTATGAAAAATGGAAGTATTGTTTTTGGCGTGTCTGTATGTTTATGTTTAACGTTTCCGCATATTTGTAGTCAGTATAACTTCAGAACATTATTTATTGGGGGAATTTCATGGGCCTAAAGAACTCTTTGCCATTGTCTGCCTGACCCTGTCTCTATCTTATCCGAATATCCCCTCCCGAATTCCTTAAACAATGCGTCTCTACATGGCCCGATCACGTTCATGCCCACTATTGCTGGCACTGACTTTCCCTGGTCCTTTGTTATGATAACCCCCCTCACCGGCAAGTCTTATCAAAAACCTTAACGTCCATTTCCAAGTATCCAACCAAAGGTATGCTTTCGCCATTTGCGGCAGTTAGTTTAATCCATGAATCGGCGTTTTGGGGGGGTCGGACTATCGTCCCCGAAATGTTTGCGGTATATAAATTCTGGAATGTTGGTGACCTGCAATCCTGTGTTTAGTAAACAGGAAATATCCACTCCGTCGAAGGCGATGACAACATGATCAGAAGAGCCTTTAGCTCTATCCCTGAGACTCTCTCCTGCAACACGTACTTAAGCATCTAATTTTACTGTTGCTCTATTACTATGTACTGCTCCTTCTACCACGTTTTTGTCAGATTCTCTCGTTTGTACCTTACTTGTATCTACTCTAGCTTTATCTTCTCGCAGCTCTCTAACTACTCTATCCACCTCCGGGCCGCTGTCTTTACTATATAATACATTTATGGCTATATTTTGAACAATGCATTTATGGCTATATCCGTGTAGTTTCTTGATCTATTTCAGTGCGATAAAAAAAAAAACGTAAGCTACAGTTTATCAAGCTTGCGGAGCAGGAAAAGAAAGCAGAAAAACAAACCGTTTGTCGACTAATTCAACTGTTTTATTACATATCAGGCAATCAGACAAGAAATAAATCTATAGAAAAAGCCTGGCAAGTAGGACTATAGTAGTAGTACTCCTTAGACTTTTTTTATCTTACTGTAAATGCGCAGTCTGGAAGACTGAAGCAATTTTACTAGTTAGACAAGGAGGGTTAGGTTATGTTATAGCAGCGGGAAAATTCTGGTGTCCATTGCCCCACTGTTGCCGATATGAGTGCATAGTGTCTCTGTCGCATCGAGGAGGCCAAAGAAATGTGGCAATGTCTCAGATTAACTGACACAATATCAACACTTTCCCAGTTCAGATACAATGGTTTCTCGATGCAATATAAACTCACTATATTGCAAGAGGAAAAGGCAGGAGCTATCGCGCTCCTGTCCACCTCTAGTGCCGCCATGATTTCAAACTGAAATGGTACATCCGGTCAACCGTATATATCTTCTACTGACCGGAACTACAAATGCATTGTGGGGAGGGCATGTTATGATGTGGTTGTGGTCCTCCCTCTCATGGTGCTCCTTAAGGGTGATGGGGTCCACTTCTGGCACGTAGAGATACTTACTGAAGTCCGCCCCCTCTCCTTTCAGCTCCTCTACCCTCTCGCGGAACTTGTAAGTTGCTAGGATAGATCGGAGCATGTCCAGCTCCGTCTCTGGGACATGGGCCCGCCACGGGTGGTAGGTGTAGCCATCCGGGATGAGGTCTTTACGGATGTGGTGCAGGGCATCTTCAAAAGACAAGCCATCCTCCTCTAGCTTGAAGCAAGTGGAGCTTTTGTCTTACATCCTCCGGGACACACGTGCGCCTTGCTTCATCATTGTTGACATTGCCTATGTCAAGAAAAAAGGAAGATCAGCACCAACTTAATTTGGTACATAATACCTTTGTTTAGGACATTGAAATTTTAGCACATAGCGTTCTAACTTCAATTACTGGGTTTCTGCTGGATAATCTTCCAATGTTTGATGTGTTTCTATTTGGAACATACTGAATTTTAACAGGGCATCAAGAGATGAAAGTTTGTTGTTAACTTACCATCAATCTGCATCATCCTCTTCAATGTAGTCTTACTCATCTTCGACACACTTTCTCTGGCGTCATGTATGACTTGCCAGAGATGGAGTGGTCTGGTTTCGCCTCGTGTCCTAAGTGTACTGAACTCCCCATCAGTGACAGTTCCTAATTGGCAGAACACATGATATAAAGATTAGTTAAAAGCTGTCCCTAAAGAGTGTCAACATAAGGTTCATAATAAATGGACTAAAAGGCTAAAATCTTCCAAGGCATATGATCACAACTTTTTTATTGTCTAAACCTTATTGGACATCAAACTAACAGTCAATAACATGTAGTAATATGAAACAATGAAACACTTACCAACAGCAGTGAGCCCATAGAAGTTCATCCTCTCCTTCAGGGTCTTTGTCAGGTCCCTGATGTATTGATCCCTCAGGCTGTTGTAGGGGATGTATTGCACTGGTAATGCGTAAGGTTTGTTCTTTCTCTCCTCGTCTGAGAGCATTACAACAAGTACATGTGTGGCTGCGGGTTGTCGTTTTTCTTGATAATTAGAACTATATGTTTGAATGGCTGCTTTGTTCCTTTTGTGTATTGAGATGACTTCGTGTACGTTGGTGTTGGATGGGTTCAGGAAAGCCAAGGTGTCATCATATGCCCTTGCAAATTCTTGTGATTGCTCCAGCAGGTGGCTGGTTTCAACTACATCCCAGTTCAGTTCTTTTAGTTTTTCTTGGGGTGTTGTTGGGACCTGCATTTTTTGTGTGTAGAGATTGACGGCTTCTGTTAAGGCCTGTTGGAGGAAGTGGCTATCATCATGGAAGGTGTTGACCAGAGTTTTGATTTTTTCTTCTAGAGTGGCCCTTTCCTTGTTGACTTCTAGGTTGTTTACCAGTTCAAGTCGCTGGTCACACTCCTTCCTTAGTTCAGCCAGCTTCCCATCCCTCAGATCGATGTCCCCGTTCCACTGTCCTTTCATAGACTCCTGTAGAGCCGGTTTGATGTCAGTTCCATCTATCTTGATCCAGTATCTTCCTTTCGGATTTGCATGTTCGGGTCTTTCAAGGCTGACTCCTAAAAGGTAAAAGTGGTTTTTTCAGCAGTTAAAATAAGTCTATTTGGTACATGTTGTTTGTTCTGAATGTTGCTGATTTTAGTTGGGTTCAAAATGTCACTGTCAGGTTGTATGGAAGATTGAAGTGCTGAAAGTACAATCTGGAATACAACAAGTTTGAAAAGGCAGCAAATCCAATAGGTACCTGTATGTCTGTTGTGACTGTTGTGCCTGAACTTGCGATGTCATTTGTCACTGTTTGGCGAGCTAGGCTGGCCACATTCACTCTTGCCTGAAAAGAGAAGAATTTGTCATGTTACTACTGGTTCGTTGCGTAATGAATGCTATTCGTGAAACAAAACTCAGACAGAACATACCGAATAAACAGAAAAAGGCATGAAATGAAATGAAGGGATTGCAAATTCATCTGTGTTGATAGAAAACATTATCTTTGCAATAATGATTTTATTACTAATAGCATTCCAGCCGACAGCAACATTTTAAAATTCTTGTATCATCCTTAACATCTATGAGATATAAAAAAGAAAATGAACTATGTTTAAAGTGGACTCACCTTGATAGGATCCTTCCACTCCTCCCTAGGACAGCCACTCCAGCTTGGACCCCGGAACAGACGATTGAATCTAGTGCCAAACTCCAGCTCCATCATCACCTGCCACCTCCGGAAGTCATCAGGGAGGGTTATCTATGTTGGCAAACAGTATTACATAATTACTCAAGGATAATCATCATCAGCTGTGTGTGATGGCACTTTGGTCTAGTATGATGTGGTTGTGTAAATGTATGCAACACAACAGGCACAGTTACTTTGGAAGACAGACATCCCTCATGTCCAACGGGACATGGATGCTGTCCCAACGGAGACAGCTTAACGTGTATAGCATGCAGTCAGTGTAAACTGTGCCTGTTGGCTTGAAAAAGATTTGTTAGTCCTCATGTCCAACTGGACATGGATGCAGCTGGGGTGCTGCTTAAGGGGAGAGACAGACATCCCTCATGTCCAACGGGACATGGATGCAGCCCAACGGGGTCTGCTTAACTGCAGATTGCTATATAACACCAGCTGTAAATACCTGCTGTACATTAGTGCAACTGAAGAACTCTATCTGATATTGCACCAGGCCAAAGGGCATCCTGTGCAAGGGCATGAGGGGCTCATCAGTGCCAGGCCTGTTCTGCCCCACACACTGCGCAAACTTATATATTAAATTTGGCTTTCCAACTGTCTGTAGCCTGACCATGGCATCAGACGAAAGAGAGGCAAAGTCAGTGGGATAGGTAGAGATGGACTTTGAAAGTGCTAAAGTGTGAAAGAGGTGATCAGTCAGCTCATTAGCATATGCAGGTGACCATGACTTAAACAGCTCTGAAAGAAATGACTTTTGGTTATCAAGTGATAGTGACTGAACAGTATGTAGTGCATTAGCTACCTGTGCTTCAGGAGTCAGAGTAGCTACATGTGCTCCAGGAGTCAAAGTAGCTACCTGTGCTCCAGGAGTCAGAGTAGCCTGTGAAACTGGCTGAGATAATGATGGCAGTGTGACATCATTAGTACTGGTGGTGTCATCGTTAGGACACAGCCTGCCAACACTGTTCTGGAGTTCAGGGGTGGAAGGAATGACGGATATGGGAGATGGCATGGTGTCAAGAGGAATGTTAGCTCGTGGAGTGCTAGTTACATAAGTGCTTGAAAGGTAAGAGTCAAGAGTGATCCCGAATGCCTTCTCAGCTGCAGATCTCCCCCCCCTTATTTTTGGATATTCTGAACGGAGATTATTGATTACCCTTGATCGCATGGATGTGGCTGGAAATGAAAACATTGCAAAAATATCATTATAAACACTTGTGTTGTAAGTGATGAAAACTTCAAACTTAGGCAATTATTACCGGTATAGGAAAATAAAGCATTTGTCAATTAAAATGACGTTGTGCTGGAAGAAATAAGATATATAATATTGCATACAATTCCATCCATAGCAATCGAGAGAAATTGAAAAAAAGGGAAGAGAAAGAAAAGTGCAAGATGCTGATATGCAGGCTACATCTCTACAATGTACTAGTACTTCTGAAAACTAACCTGGTCTTGTGAAGCTGGTACCAGCTTGTTCTCTGACATACTCCGCAGCTTCCTGCCAAAAGGAAGTGTTCCTGACCTGGGGCCAGTCGTTGCTGGAGTCTGGCTCCCAGGCCTCGGTCGGCATTGACACAAACTCGATAAGAGCCCTGGTCTCTTTCTTAGACCAAGGCCCACATCTTTGTTTGATTGCCTTTTCCTTAGGTGACCACAAGATGCCACCCCTGGATGTCCTTGGTGACAGCACACCAATAGATTTTCTCACCAGGCGACGGGCAGCCTGGTAAAAAAGCGTACAATTAAAAAAAATAACTCAAACTCCAGAATGAAAAGTATAATTTCTACAGCAATGTAAACAGACAGGCAAGTGAGATGTATAAAACATTAACATAAGACAAAAGCATGATGGATAAAGAAGGTCACATACTCAATGTTACATATGTTAGAAAAAGAGGGTGACTCACTCTTTGAGATGGGCTTTTTCCAGGGGAAACAAAAGGCAATGCCTTCCTTGCCGTCCCTGCAGATGAGGGAGTCACACACACCCGACGACGTTTTCGAGCGGGTGTTTTGTCCATCTGAAGGTCAATTCAAAATATATAAGTCATGGATATACAACGAAATACAAGTACACTATGTAACTATTGTAAGTCTGGTCAATATTAACCTATAGGCTATATTATATAAACAAATGTGTAAACACAGAGTGACAGACATGTCTCTCATTCATATCCTTATCTACATATCCAAATGTCTATAGATTTATCCCATGAACATGTTTAGGATACTGTGGGACCTCTGTTTCATGCACAGCTGTTTTCTATTTGTGTGAATAGGGCACCCCACAGTGCGCGGGGAGGTGTTGATCGGTATGATTTTGGGCAGCAATAGGGCATGGGTAGTCTTTGTCCCAGGGTAGTATTAGGGTGGTGTTTGGGTGGGAAATGCCGGTGAAGCGGTTTTGGCGGGCAGCATTTGGGCTGCATTGGGAAGGCACATGGGACAATTCCGCCCAAAAGACTCCCAATATCCCGCCGTTTTCCACCTGACTCCTAAAAGCTGCCAGAATGCTGCCCAAAAAGTGGGAATATGTTGGTCCAATGCCTGAAAAGTATGAATTAAGTAGTCTTTTTTCCTGCCCCAAAAACTACCTTTAGACCACGGTAAACACACCACGGTTGTCTTGACAAGTAACGTTGCCAAGACAACCAAACAGAGAGGGACAGGGGGCGGGGCAAATTTAGCTTGGTTGTGGTCATGACAACGATCACCAAATTGTCTCCATGGTTACGATGTCACGTGATGTGCTTTCTATGAATAAATTAGGGAATATCACGTGCTTGGGGACTGTTCATTACTGATCAATGAATTAAGACTACATGATTGCTCCCACTTCTTTAGGGAGCGTTCATTACTTATCTATACTAGGATTTCGACTTTAGGGAACTATGTTTCATTGCATGAATATTGTGTGTATGACATCATTTTCTTCCGTATAAAGTGACTTTGAATACCTTATTGATGTTAGTTCCTGTTTCATTCATTTATCACAAGCGAATGCAGTAGGAAGGGTCAGTCTTTATTTTTCCGTTCACATGCCACCAACCAGTTACTACAAACTACTACAAATGCAATGAAACTGTGTTACGCCGGCTATACAAAGTCTGAATGAATACAAAATAAGAACTATCGTATAATGGAACTTGTGGTCACCAACCACAGTTCGGGCTTCAGTACTACAAACTTTTTTTTAAAACATTTCATGCAATAAAACTGTCTTATGCCGAAGGGCGCTTAGACCGGCTATACGTATACAAAGTATGACAGAATACAAAATAAGAACTATCGTATACTGGAACTTGTAGTTCGGGCTTCAGCACTACAAACTTTTTTTTAACATTTCATGCAATCAAACTGTCTTATGCCGAAGGGCGCTTAGACCGGCTATACAAAGTATGATAGAATACAAAATAACAACTAATACTAGTACATGTACATGAATTAAAAAGTAACTAGGCAATGGCAATGTTGAAAACCCTTGCGTTGATGCTGACCTCGCCAGGGATCTGAAAGAACAAAAAACGTTAAGCTATTGCAATGTGCATTTTATAAGTCGTTTACGAACATAACGCCTGGTCATTATTCTTACAAATGTACGCAATTGCAGCTGATGGGATCATACGTAAGGTATATCTTAAACTTACGACCGTCCGATAGAAATAAATGATGAATGAGCCTTACCTCCTTCTCCGCAAAGGCCGGATGGCCCTTACCATCCTCTGTAAGGGTCAGTACGTTGACAGTGACTGAAACAGAAAGAGAACAGATATGTTGTATTTTCCCAGAAAAGTATAATATGTTCACAAGCCAGAATGTACCAACAAGTTGCAATGGTTTGGACGCGTGTCCCGAACCAAGACACCCCACCACAGGTGTAAGACGGTGTGGCGTCTACGTCGGCCATGAACCATCGACTTAGCTATACACAAATGGTCTGAGCAAAGCATCTGTTTAGACTGACGGGGTCAGCGGGATAGACGTTTGCTGCCCGCACAGATACCCACTGTGCTACCTCTCTACGAGACAGATGATGACTTTCTTTTGTACTTACCACTTGTCTGCCCCCGCTCCACCACCACCCCCGTTCCCAGCTCCACGTCACCCATCATCTTAACAGGAGGTGGTGTTGGTGGTGTAGCTGCCGCTGCTGCATTGGAATCCGCTGCGCTCACTCTCCTACAGAAATAATATCAGGAATATATGTCATAATTTATCAACTGATGTACACCTTTACGTGTTAACTTGCGATGTTAAATGCGACATTTCAATATGAACGGAACTTATTACCTTTCCCGTCTCCTCACCCCTTGTCTCCACACTTTCAGTGTCTGTCTCAGGTGGGTTCGAACGGCGTCCCACCCGATATGGGGGAACGTTTTCTGCACCATATGTAAGTGTTAACTGGACTTGTCTAGCCACCTCTTTGTGGTGTATATTAATACTGGCAGACAGGCAAGGTGTTTACAGAAGTACAAAGCTGTTGATATACATAATGCATTTACTTCAGAGGGACATCTACAAGAAACCGAAGGTGCTAAACAGTAGCGAGTGACAGCATTTTACACAATACATTCAACTATGCCTTTGATCTACCTACAGCTATAAACTCTAAAACTTCCATCTTACAATAATACAGTACTTTTTCAAGTTCAAGTTGTATACCTTTAGTGTAAACTATAATACTATGTAGTTCTACAGGAAGTATGGCTGTTGACGTTTTACACTTGACATGTACATGATATCCACTTCTAGCGTAAACAATACAGGTCTGAGGAAGTGTGACTGGCAACTCATTTTAGCGTAAACTACCCACAGGAAATATAAAGCTACTCTATACATGCTATTCAGAAATAAACGTAAACTACTCCAGAATTCAACTTGTAGTTTAAACCAACGACGTTAACAGTCTATGGCAGTCTCTTTCAATCTGACAGTGGGTTCACAAAGAGTATTCTGCGGGGATGACGTGTCGCGTACGAGTTAACGATCTTATCATAATCAAGCGGAATGTCCCTATGAGCGAACAGGAGTAGAAGCGCGTTGAGACGATCTTCGCCCATGGTGCTCCTGTACGCGTTCTTGACAAACCTGAGTGCTGAGTTCGCCCTCTCCACGCCGGCACTTGTCACCGGGGTCAACAGCAGGAGGTGTAACATTTTACACACATTTGTGTAGACCCTTGGGTTGCTGGATGGATGACAGGTGGTTAACTCTAGTGAATGTGGTTTGTCCGGAACCCCCTGCCACTGCGTTCGCCATAGTCGAATCTCCTGTCTGAATGTGTGGGGAGATGGTAGGTCGGGCTCGTAGTACTGTTGTAGTTGCTGGATGTGATTCTCCTGCAGGTTGTCAAGGTTGGATGGGATTAGCAGAATGGCGCGGCAGGCATGTGCTGTAAGCTGCTGTAAGCGCGTTGCGAGCTGCTCCACCATACTGTCGACACATGGCAGGAACACGGACCTTCTGAAGTAGACTTCAGGTGAGTCAGCCTCCACATTGCTCCGCTGTGTTTGCCCCACATCTCCGCGGAATCTCCATATTGTTGCCGACCCTCTCCGCCATCTCAGTGGCTGTACGGAACACACGTGAAAATTCCTCCTCCGCACTCTGCCTGATGGCCCGCATCTCCGTCAGGACGAGGTCCACTTTTTCATAGGCCGTGACGACGTCCATTGTGCTGCCTTGCAACAAAACACTGAGAGGCTTGGTGAAGCCAAGGATGAACAAGGCTGACTGAAAGGCGCACAGGAATGCAGGCTTGTTCACTTGCGACAGCAGCCCGCCGGCTTCTGTGCGTGCCTTAGCGTTCCATACCGCCTCTATCGTGATTGCTTCCAGGCACTCCACCAGCGGTTTGTGTAGCTCAGCGAAGTCCTCCAGACAGGTGTGTTTCTCCACCCATCTGGTCTCACACATGGGCTTGATTTTGGTTTTCTTCCATGGTTTGAGACCAGCAGCAACCCTTTCTTTGTTCCCACTGTAAATCGCCCTTTCCAGTTCCCGCTGTCTCTTCGGTGAGTACTTAAAGAAAATCCCCACTATTTTCAGCGTTTCCAGCTTACACTGGATGTCGGTACCTTGCAGGCCTTGCAAAGGGCGAGGTTCAAGTCATGGCTGGCGCAATGGAAGTAGGATGCTCTTGGTGCCGCCGTCCTCTTGAAGTTTGCCGCGCAGCCATTCCGCACCCCTCCATGTTCCCAGCGCCATCGAAACACTGGGCCCTGCAGTTTGCCGGATCTAGACGGAACTTTCTGAGTTCGCCAATTATGGTGTCGCACAGCGCTCTTCCTGTGATTTCCTCACACGCTGCGAAGAGGAGCAGCCTCTCTACTGGTTTGCCGTCCTTAGTGTGATAATGTCCTTGGTGTAATGGACAAGTAGTCCTAACTGCTCCCAGTTGCTAACGTCCGTAACCTCATCGGCCATGATTCCAAAGTGCGCCCCGAACTCTTGGTTGCCTATTTCATGGACGATTATGTCTTGAATGTACTGTTTCATACAGTCCAGAAGTTGGTTCTGTGACGTTTTGGACACGTAAGTTGCATTCCGAGCACATCTGTCCAGGTGATCTTTCAAAGCCTTATCTCCGGCATCCACCCGCAGCTGCAGCAGGGCATGGAAGTTCCCTTTGTTGGAGAGGGGGTCTGCTGTGCTGTCGTCGCGATGTCCGCGGAGAGCGAGTCCCTGCCGGCCACACAGCTCCAGGCAATTACAACTGTAACAGGTAATGCAAGCAAGTACTACCTTGTATTCGAAAACCAGCTCGTTGTTGGCACCCTTCTGGAATCGGAAGGCGTGCGGGCAGCTGTGCTGTTCCAGCTGGTTTGACACCTCTCCCATGTAGGCTTTCACATCCAGAATGGCATCCAGTTCCTCCGCTTGGATGTTCGGGTAGCTGAACTCAATGGTGTCGACCAGTTCTTCAACAGTCGTTGCATCCCGAATCCTCAGTTTTGATGCAATCTTGCTAAAGAACTGGTCAACATCCTCGTGGGTGTGACCCACCAACAAGTAGCCGACTTGCACCTGTGATTGATGAAGTACAATAATGTTATTAACCTGACGTATGTCTGAAATTAGACTGACAGTCAGTGAGTGGATAACATGACAAAAACGGAAGTTGTGAATGTGAATGTGTACTGACCTCATTGAAAATATTCCTTAGCACAAGGTAGCCCAGAAAAGAGAACACGAACTGGTTCTTACATTCCCTCCTGTCAGAAAAAAAGGGGAAAATGTTATCGTCACTATGTTCATTTTAGAATCTTCTTTTATGACATGCTTTAGTTTACTTCAATTACAAAATTGCACACTTGCAAACTTTGCATTTAAACATTACATTAAAAACAAGAGTTCCACGATCTCATACCTTCGCCAAATGATGTTAACCCTTGCGATTATACAATTTTAATCAATGATTTTGTAAATAAGAGCCTCATTTGCATGGATTATATCAGTTGATCATATTCTACACCCAATGACAGCCTTATTTTAACAAAAAGGCTATTGTAGCTCTTCCTCAAAATTATGCAGATGAGGTCATGATTTGAATAAATTATGTTTATTGATGTTCACCTTCACTTAACTTCCAAATGTAGCAAGTATGAAATTCCTAGCAGTTACAAGTATGAAATTATAAAAAATTGCCATTAAGTATGCAAATTTGGTCCTCATTTAAATAATCTATATCCGCAGATGTTTTTTCTCGTTCTCAAGTAGATGTCACAAGTGTTTCATAGTTCTATTATCGAACAAAGCAGATTTATAGAATGTCCTCATTAATTATTCAAATTAGCTCCTGATTTGCATAATTGTCATCTGATTACGTCAAGCATCACTTCAACTACCTACATATCAAAAATCACAATACGTCAACTGGTTCTTGAGTTATCCTCCAAAAAGTTATCCTCAACAAATGCACCTGCAGTTCCAGAACAAGCAGCTAGGGGACCCAAACTCATGTCACTTCTTCCCTATCCCAAGAGCTATGTGCCATCCAAAATTCGTGACCCTAGCATGTCCAGATCACGAGATATCAAAACCGGAAGTTCTGCTGCAGTACCTAGGAAAGCCGCCAGGGGGCCCAAAATCTAATCATTTCTCATGAAGACCTACCCACCTACCAAGTTTCATTCCAATCCTTCCACTGCTTCTTGAGTTATCTTGCTAAACCACACACACACACAAACACACACACACACAGACAAACGCTACTGAAAACATAACCTTCTTGGCGAAGGTAACAAATGGCGAAAACATACCAGCAATTGTCCATTTGCAGGAAAAGCGTGCCCGGCAGTTTGTTGTTGTACTTCTGTGACAGAGCAAAATATTTCGTATCAATTCTTCATTCAAATCATTTTTTTGTCGTCTTGGCAGTCCCTGGCCCAGTGTCCTTTTCCGTTACAAATTAAACATTTATCCTCTGGGCGCGTCCCTCACGACTTCTGCCACGGCGCGGTTGGTAGTATGGCTGTGTACGCTGGAACTAGGTAGTCCCCGTGTGGCGCCTTCCTCTATGCAACTTTGCATGCAACTTTGTTTATCCAACTGTGACCCTAACTGTTTCACAATCAAGTCTTTGAAGTACGGCTCTTCCGCGTGTGGTGTAAGCTGCTCCGATATTATGGCAAATTCCAATTGCCTTTTGATGCTTCTCACGTCTGGCCTGCGCTACCAGCGTCTGGAGTAGTGCCACTGCCCGTTGTGGATCAAAAGCCGCCCATGCACTTCGCGCATATTGGACCACTTTGTCCTGTAACTCTGTCGTGGTTCTCCCCTTCTGTATTCTTTTTTTTTAAACTTTATTGATAACCAAGTGACAAAATATGTACAAAATATACACATGCACATTAAATGAGACATGCAAAGCAATAAACAGAAATTACAGTTGCTGCCAATAGTTTTACAGTATCTTCACAACAGTAATACTTTCTACAGGGCTTTTATGACACATATGTGGCTAATGTGTAGTTTACGGCCCAACTTTTAACTTTGCTCGTCGCGCTAGTTGTGCAACGACGCCATTTTACGTGCGCGGGCATGTGGCGATTAAACCGCTCGGTGATTATTCAACCGTTATGAACGATATCTACGATCGTAACGGTTATCAACGGTCGAGAATTTGTCGACCGATATCAACCGTCGAGAATTAACACGGTCGAAATAAACACGGTCGAAATAGACACGGTCGAGAATAGTCGATCGGGTCGACACGGTCGAGGATTATGTGTATATGTATTGTGGTATGTGTATTCACACTTATGTGATTGTGTATTCACACTTTGCGATGTGTATTGGGTGTGAATTACTATATGGCCTTTATCTTCCACACACTATAACGTTACTCATCACAGGGGTGACACCTCCGAATCCAATGGATGTGTATTAATGAAACCGAGCTTATTTAATGTCTATCCCCCTTCCCACTTTTAATAAGGCCAAGAAAGGTCCGAATGTAGCCACACTACCTGTACTTTTTTCCATCTGTCATAGGCCTATGTACTACTCTCTACTACTCTTTGTTCCTATTATCCAGTCATGTCAAGGTGGAAATAAATTAGCTCCTGTTCACCCTTGCTCGCACGAAAGTACCGTGCACAAAAAAACTTTTTCAAGCAAAAATAACGTGAACAATTTGTAAAAATTACTTCAAGATAACTATATATGTGTGGTATGTGTATTCACACTTATGCGACTGTGTATTGACACTTACGGGTATGTATTGGGGTGTGAATTACTATATGGCCTTTATCTTCCACACACTATACACTGTACACCGAGCTTTAATGTCTAGCCCCCTCCTACTTTTAATAAGGCCAAGCAAGAAATGTCCGAATATCCTTAAATGCTACATACTTCCTTTTCCATCTGCCATAGGCCTCTGTACCACTCTTAGTGCCTTGTGGTCTCAAACATACCTCGCACGCAAGTACCATGGACAAGAAAACAGCCACAGAAAATATCAGCTTTTAAGTAAAGTCTTTAGTTGAAAAAATAACAAGAACAATTTGTATAAATTACGTTTATATAAATATAAATATATTTCATATACTCAGTTGCAGGCGGGAAGAGTGGCTGCCTCCCCCCCCCCCAAAACCTCAATTTCCCATCCAAGCCAGCCTAGCGGGGACCAATAGGCGGGCAGCATTTCGGCCACACCCACAACCCGCGCTTTAGCAAGATATGGTTGAAAAAGATGTTATTAAACTTGTTCAAAAGATACATTTGTAAATTGTTTTCTGAAATTCTGTGTCTTTAAATAGTTGGAGCAAAATAACTACCGAGCCCAGTGAAACCATTTCGGCACTGGGCTTCTGGTGCTTACGGCGCGGCGTACAGAGCAGTATCTTAGCTTAGGCAAGTCTTTGGCTGTGAAAATGTAAGAAAAGAGGCCGTGCAGTCCTGTCCGAGAGTGCCGATAACCTTGTTGTCCCGATTAAACTATGTTACCCAGGCGGTATGATCTCGAAAATATGAGTGGCAGCATCTCGATACCCTTTTTAAAGACAAGGTTTGATTTGCCGATTCCGAGTTTCCAGTGCTGAAGCCGCCGACACTGGACACCAAGTGTTGACGTAACTTCGGCACTGGAGATCTAGGACGGAAGCCGCCTAACCTCTGTATACCGAGTGCTGAGAAAGGAACCCGTTACTTCAGTACCTGCATTATTTTCACCCCAAATACACCAATTCTTACATTGTTTATCTGACATTTCCAACTCAGATTACCTGCCGCGCCGTACGGAGGGATGCTGTTCAACCCCATTGTCGAATGGAATCGCCCGCAAAGTGGGCGTGGCGCGGAATGCTGGTCACCCATTGGTCGCCGCTAGGCTATGTGGATGCGAAATTGATCTAGGCCCCCCCCCCTGATTTTGCACTGTTTTCTGATCAATCCTGCTTCCTTATAGCCAAGCTTGTTTGATACGCCACTCCAACAAACAAGCTTGGATATAGGAAAGAAACAGAGAGCGAATCAGAAAACAGTGCAAAATCAGGGGTGAGGGAAGGCAGCCACTCTTCCTACACTGGTGGTTACCTTAAACAAAAACCTTTTCTGTTATAAATACTTTCCTCTCTATGGGAAAGGTTCTACCTTTAAAAACGTTTCAAGCCCCCTTTACTGCTGCAGCTTACCCTACATCAACAATGCGTAGAAGCCCACGAAACCCAACAATGAGAGGTCAACTATGACCTTAAAAAGAACAAACAAAAAACGGCGCAATCAGCGCCTTGCTGGCCATCCATCTTGCCTGCTGCCTCATCTGCATCGATATCATGTCCTTATCTGCAAAGTACTTTGGTCCTTTAAAACGCACTTATACTGCCTAAAAAACAACAACAACAACAACAAAAAACGAGCCAAAATAACCCCTCATGGCAGATACATGTAGTTTTGAATGATGATGTTGATCATCAACCTGTCAGCACCTTGCTGGCTATCCATCATGCCCGCTGACAGTGCCTTGGGCCAGCCTTTTGTCCGTGGCCAGCCTTTTGTCCGTGGCCAACTTTGAAGTACGGACTGGCCGTCCATCTTTGTTGTAAGGTTTCCATCGGTAAGCTCAGTCTGTGAAATGATGGTATTTATGTTGTGCTACATTCACTGTGGCATCAGCCAATCTAATCATATTTTCATGACGACAGAGGAAAAAATTATTTTCCATGGTGTAATGAGTGGATGAATGAATGGTACATATGGCTTGAATGTTGATATTGCTTGAATTATACTATTTAGGATAAGCAGAAAATGTATTTTGGTGATATATATGGTCTTTAATGGCAAACTATACACTTTTTTTTGCATACCTATCCTTCAGCACACCGATGAAATACCTATCAAAACATAATTCAAAATCAGGAAAATTTTTCATGTCTCTTTTTCTCACCTCTGTAGGGTCAAAACTGAAATAACTTCCTTTAATTGGTGTCTTAGAACTTACCTCAAGTTTGCCAAAGTAGGGTGACCAGCAGTGAGTTTGACAAACACCCCCACATGTCTCCTTGTGTGCCTGTCTGAGGGCAGCACCCTCAAACACCACTCCAGCGGTCCTGTCTGGATTGTTGAGCTCTGCAGTAGTACAGTAGCAGCAGGGACAGTCCACGAAAATCCTTGGACTGTCTCCTGAACCACATGACCTTTTCCAGACGTGTTCATCGCCTGAAAAATTTCGGAGGAACATTGTCACACATTAGTGTTGGACACAGATTTGAGTGTCATGAATATATGATCAAGAATGTGATACTTATACTGCAAAGAGCAAATCACATTCTTCCTTTTCTATCCATTGAATTCTTGACCTTATTCTGACCCCGTCTTCTTCTTTCTTTTATGTTGTTCATCTTTCCTATGCTAATTTTTAATGATCAGTCTCTTAGATTTCAGTTTGATTCCATCCCTCCATTTTCTTTCATTTACAACGTATGGTTTTAAAAGGCACCAAAATTGAAATGCTTCTTCGTACTCGTGTCGGAAAGTACGATCATCAAGAATGGAGACGTTCATTCTCCAAATACCAGGCCCTTTTTGTGATTTTTGTACCGTCTCACAAAGTTTAATCTTAACAACATCATGGTCTGAAAAAGAGACCGGTAAATATGCAACACTGTTTAGGCTGATTCCTTCAGAACAATAGAATTTGTCTAACCGACATCGTATTGTACATTTTGTATTCCTCCATGTATATCTACTCTCAATGGGATTGTCCTTTCTCCATATATCCGACATTTTGAACTGTTGACAAAGGATTCCCTCCTGATGTATCTAAAGTCTGGTTTTCAACAAAGCTAAAGTCACCACATATCATCAAGTTACTACCCTTCAGTTATACAGAAAGTTCCTTAGGCCAC
>NW_017804354.1:1685886-1691587 GCF_001625305.1 Branchiostoma belcheri
ACACACACAGACAAACGCTACTGAAAACATAACCTTCTTGGCGAAGGTAACAAATGGCGAAAACATACCAGCAATTGTCCATTTGCAGGAAAAGCGTGCCCGGCAGTTTGTTGTTGTACTTCTGTGAGAGAACAAAATATTTCGTATCACGAGAGTGCATATGACAAGGAAGTCACGTCATCATGATTACATTTCACAGCAATGACAAGTATACCCAGCTGTAGGGCGCAGTCTGATCGAAATATTTATCACCTTCAACAAGGAGACCATCTTGTACATGTAAATATACCCTATGTTCTATTTGTTATGGAAACCACAATCAACAATGAACGTATTATGTGAGTGGCATCCAATGCAGCTTTTCTGGCTTAGAAACCAGATGTTTTAATATTTTAATCACTGAGTTGAAACAACACTATCGACATGCATGGAGCACAAATGACCAGAATTCTGACGAAAAATGGGTACTGAAAGGACCCTGGTTGATTTTTTAGGTACGACCCATAAAATAAAGGACTGGTTGAAAAGTGCTAACGTGGGACAGTATGTTTCAATGCCAGCCAGATTGCCTTATTCAGAATATTTCCAGGTTTGGGCCCTGAAATTGCATTGGATACGATTTCGCTATCTATGATGGATGCATGTAGTGTTTGACTCTATTTACCGTTGCCACTTTCCGTAGCGTTGTCAGCAATATAGTACAGGTAAGATTACTGTCGTGTGGCCAGCGTAAGTTGTCTATGTAGGCATACCCAATGCCCAAGGTGTGTACCAGTACGCCAGTCACATGCGTCTATAGCTTCCACTTCTGCTCTGATTCCTATTGTGAAATGGTGTAAATTATTTTCACAAAGTAAAAGTGCTAGTGGTAGTAGTAATCACTTATGCTAAAATAGCCAATCCTCGTTCACACAGGAAGCTGTCCTCCAGTGCAATGCAACAACATAAAGTACTACAGTTTCATGCTACACGTGTACAGTATTCAGTGATAAAAAAAGATCGAGGGATATTAGCTGCACACAACTGTTGTATCTTAGCTAAGGCCACAGCAAGTAATTTGTTATAGATTATTTCTGCCCTCTGAAGGTGGCTAACATGCCAAAAATGGGCATATACGTCGTAAATGACAATAGAAGGCTCTGTTTCTTGTTCAGTATTTTGTTTTACTTTAATGGAATGTTGTATGTCACTCCCTTTATATGTGATGGTGCCCCAGAAGGTGTCCCTGACAGTCTAAGGTGTACCGTTACCACTGTATATATGAATAACCAGTGTAGTAGCTGACCACGCTGGTACGAAAGCCTCTTTTCTACACATTTACGCGGACAGGAATAGAAAACCTGTTGTTCGTTATGTCACGTTTTGTCGCCTTAATTCTTGTTTAACAAGAATCTTAAAATTTGAAGATGTAGAAAAACGTTTTTTTGCCAAACTTGTTTTTGTTGCCCGATCGTTTTATATTTGAGGAGGATGTCATCAATAAAATCTACTTGCTGTAACCTAATGGACATAATAAAATATGCAAGTATGCAATTTTGTAACTTAAAAAGTAACGCACTTTTAAAAGAAAACGCAACATTTATAAACAATTACTTGCGTCTATTGCGTTAACTTGAAACGTGAACACCGCGGGCAGGTGGAGATAGGGGGCAGACTTGGGGCGTAATTCAGGCAGCTTTGGGTGGGAAATAGCGGACAACCGACTTACACCTCTTGAGACCTCCGAAAGACCACCATGAGGTCAGCTGACCACATTTGCTGACTACCAATGACTGCCCAGAGGATGTCTCAATGCTGCATGCCCTGGGGGGAATCTGGTGGTGTATGGCGGTGTTTCCAGGTCAGGTTAATTAAGATATAGCGACCTATTCCTGAATACCCACTATGTATATAAATGTTAACTAAAACTATGCTCTTGATATTTGACATATTGTAATTTTGTACAGCGTTATAAGCAAAGTTTCAACTAACAATGATGTGTTTCTATCTACATTGGTCTCAACTGAAGAGTCATACATGTACGTTGTACACTTCAAACTTGAAGTTTATGTAAGTAAAAAAAAATAGTGTCCACTTAGTGTTATAAGTGCCTTATTTCACATGTTCAGCGGACTTCTTATGTCATACATAACATAAAAAACATTAGTCCTTCTGGTGAAAGTGTTGGACATGTTTAATGATAACTGGCCTGTACCCCCCCCCCGTTTCCCCGCCACCCTCGTCCACGGCAAGATATATGTAGCAATGCATGTGAGACGTGATCGCTCAGTATATTCAGTGATCGGCAAGGAACCTCGGCTAAAACTATCAAAATCAACAAAGGATTCCCACAGTCGGCCTGTGTCATCCCGCCGGAGGTGTTCATCTGGTTTTGACACTACGTTTTCATGCCCATTAGTGGGGGTTAGTTCGGCCTTTGAAAGCTTAGCGGTAAGGAATTCTCTTGTTCTGAACTCATCCTTCTGGCTCTCGGGGAGACTCAATAGGATCTCAATACCCCTTTTCTTCTTAGAGACGGAGGTAACTTCGTTCCAACACTCCAACTCGAAACGATATTGCTCGTACGTTTTCACACTGAGGTCGAACTGGGGGAGACGGTTGTGGCGATCACCGCTGGCGCTATTCCCCGCCATTGTGGAACACTAAGGATACGAGTCAGACGATGAATCGATTGGCGCCCAAAACCCGCGCACAAACAAACTTTCCGCTGTACACTCTGCTACTGCACCCTCTGCTACCATTTGTTAACTCCTTCCTCTATCCAGGAAATAGACATACAAAACCCAACACAGTCTCAGTCCATTCTCACAGTGTATTCACATCAAGACTCTCACTCCAGAGTGATCCCAGGGGGACCACCGCGCATGTGCATAAGACCTATGGCGGGAAGACCATAGCTCTAACACATAGTGCCATATAAAAAAGGGAACGAGCTGACAAACTTCAGATGATGTTCACATATTCACATATTTTTTATAGATTATACACTGAAACCAAACATATTCTTGTTTTGTACCTTGATTGCTAGTGAATTTTGAAGTGTCAAACCTTCTCACTTTTGGGTTCCTTAACAGAACACCTTCCCGGACTGATTAATCTGTACACCTGGGGTCCGCGCGGACCCCAGAACAGTTTTTTGCTAATTTTTAGAAATCATCAACATGCTACCAGCTCAATTGTTTTGCAAACTGATGTGGGAACCTCTGTGTCCACATTACATACAAAAATCATACATTTTGAACTTTTTCTATTTTTTGGTAAAGAAAAGAAGAAATACCCGATTTTTAAACCCATTTGAGACTGAAGGGGCTTTTGAGGCCCAACTTTGATCTCAGATAGCAGCTAAACGGCTTGCGCTAGAAGTATCAAATTTGGAGACCTTTCCTAAAATGTCTCTGGAAAAAAGTTCATATTAGTTTAATACTACTAAGTTTTTTGTGTTGCCATGGTAACGGGTTTCTAGCAGGCAGTTTTTTTTAAATAGAAGTATTATATTTTGGTTTAAACATAAAAATTTTAAGTTTTATATTAAATTACACTTCTTTTCCAACATTAATAACATCTTACATAATTAAATATAAGTTAAATCATTTAATATGCATAGAATATACTAATTTGATGACGTCATTGGTAAAAATCCAATATGGCGGACTATATTATTAGCTCTGACGTCATATGGCGTCAGAATTACAACAAAGTTATTAGAATTTAATTCTATTACTACACCATTCTCTGAAAACTTGGGAGACATACGATGAGTGCATAAAAACATATAAAAACGGAAATAAGGTAATGTATAAGAACGCCAGTGTACCCATTATGATCGAAAGCCGGCTGGGGTCCACGCGGACCCCAAAAGAAAATCAGATATATTTTTTTTATAAATGGTAGAAACGGAGTTTTCTACACTGTATTGAGAGACAACTTTGTGGGTGACAATTACCTAAAATTTCAGAAAAAAATCTTTAGAAACAAAAAAGATATTACAGAATATATAGTGCTGGGGTCCGCGCGGACCCCAGGTGTTCTGTTTAGGGTTAACCACTACCCTAATTGTCAATTCTTCGATATGATATCTAGGGTGGGTTTGTATGTACACTTTTGAGCAGGGATGACTAGAGTAAGTGAGTGGAAATCAGGTTTCCTTTCAAAGAGAGGTTTAATCTTCATACCAGTATGGATACTCATTTTATGCGAAATATGGTGTATGTGGCCTTTCTAACCAGTCTTGATTTCAACAACCAAGAATACATGTTCCATTTATTTTCTGAAGTCATGACAAGGCATGCCATCAACCACTCGCAGTTGCCTGCACTGGTGGCTGGGTATGGGGACAGTATCCAGATGATTACAATCTCGCATGATGGTTTGTTTTCATTAAATTAAATTTAAAAAAATGTCTTCCTTTTTTAATTGTATCAATTTATTTTAACGTAGTGACATAACAATGATAATGCTCTTATTGCAGTCCTTGTTTCTCAAATAACAAAAATCCTAAAGATATAATGACCCATAGCATTATAAGTGAATAATTTTAATTGTTATCTTTTCCACTACAGGAGGAATGCAGGGCTCAATAGAAAATCTCTGGAGCAGTGATGTGAGTATTGAAATCATTTGTATGCCTTATTATTATATTCAACTCCATACCATAGACTTAGACCTCGGTTGGGTTAAGGCAGCCTATGGCCAACTATGATTAGTATTTCATACAGATGGCTGTAACTTTTGATAGCTTGGTCGCACCACAACTTAACTTTACACAGTTCTAGTAGTACTTGAAACACATTGAATAAAGGTTATTTTGTTTTTACTACTTCTGAATTTTTGGGTTAAAAATCAACATTTTGGTATAAAAAAGCGCCCCCTCTCCAGTATTTCATCCCTGCAGCCTTTGGTTTCAGGTATTCGAACAAAGCCTGGAAGGCTCCATAGTTCGGAAAACCTGTCCAGAACCTGAATTTGTCCTTTATTATTGTCCTTTATGTTGTCAAGGCGCAGGCAAGCCATTTCCCCCATTTCCACTCGCAACCTTACGTACTCCTCAAAGTGCACCATTGTACTGGTATCTTCCATAGTCTTCTGATAGTCATGTCCATTGGACCGGGGCACATCTTCATCATCTCTTGACATTTCACTCCTGATTTCGTCATCAACAGAAATCTGCTCAAAAATGGTTGGTACATACCCAGATGTGCCAGGGGTGTCCGATTTTGTTCCATTGATAAAGTGCATGGAACATATCTTTGCTGTCTTACTAGGTTTCCACATCCTCCCATGGCAGGGGCAGCGGCTCCGAATTCCTTCTCCACCCCTTACCCCTGCCGAATAACATGGCATCTTCTACTCGACGACCTCAGGAATATTAATATTCATGAGCTTGCCTTATTTGGCATGACCCCATTTCTAACCAATCAGCGCCCATGTTTCAATTTGCTCCGCCCACCACCATACAGATTCAATATGGCGGGGAATATGCTAGGGAGTACAGAGGTTTTGGCGACCAAAACGTGTTTGCTATGCAATAATGCCGTCAAGTGGAGAAACTACAGAACTGTTTTTGGCGACAGCATGGTACCGCTGTACCCTCAGATTCACCAGGTCGTCAAAGTGTGGCCTGACAAACAAGTATGGAGCCGGAAAGGTTTGTCGATGTATGTGTGCATGTTCTGCGTTACCAAACTAAACAAGCTCAGCAAAC
>NW_017804354.1:1691607-1695552 GCF_001625305.1 Branchiostoma belcheri
GGTGGTCAAATTCGGGCTCAAAAATTCCCATGTCCCATCGAATTCGAACCTTGTTCGAAAATTCTGTCAGAGTTCACTTCAGGTCATCCCTAGGTCCGCTACGCCTGTCCCTTCCCGACATGCTTCGCGCTTTTTCAACATGGCGCATTTCTATAAAACTCGAGTGAATGCAGCCACCCAGACCGATTGCAGCCTTTTCGGCGCTGGGAACATGCGTATCAGACCTGGATCTTCAGAGAGAGATCCCAGCAATGCCAACAACTTCTGGGCACTGGCACAGGCAGCAGTGCAGCACCACGTCGACCCCATCTGGCGGGGAATGCTGGCGGTCACTCGCCCTACCGAGTTGCCTGACCTTGGCATGGGGGTGGGTACCGCCAGCATGAGCGCGGACATCGAGGCCGCCGTGGGTTTCAACCTTACCCTGGTCGGGCCACTTGTGGACCATTACATCATGCAGCTCGGCCAGGGTATGTCCCGGCGGCTTCGTCCGCGCTTCCACACAGGACTGGCCGTGTTTAGCATCAATGTACCCCCTACCCTGTGGAGACACCTGGAGGCGCTGCTCACAGGGTATGGGGGTACTGCAACACGGCAGTACTGCGTCAGCAGAGCCGGACTGCGGAGTGTGAGGGTGACCATCCCGGACATCGCCACAGCACAGCGGATCTGGTCACCTGCCCGAAGAGACGGCACCAACTACCTCTGCCGCCGCCACTTTCAGAGGGCGAGACACATCGGGCAGGATGGCCAGGTAATTTTATTCTACATGTACTAGGGCTCGAACTACTGGGTGCGTGTGCACCTTAGTGGAGCTGTACACCCATTTTTTTTCTGTGGGTGCACCAGTGCACCCAAATATTTTAGATTTGCAGGTTTATGTATGTCAAGATGTGAAATGTACTGTACATAGTATATATATATTAAGTAGCATATTCTTAAAATCTAATTCTAATTGCCAGAAACATACCATAGTTAGTTTTGCTGACATTCTACTTATTTCATTTTACATGGTGCAGCCCTAAAAAAAAATCGTGCACCCAATTTTAAGGGTTTTTTAAGTTTTAGGTCAAGCCCTGTCTACTGTTCTCTGGTTTGCTGTATTCTATTGTACATTATATAGTTTCCTAAAATATAGTAATGATACAAGTTGTGCTACAATTTGATCATTAAGTCTCATAAGTCATAACCAACCTTTGCTGACTAGTTAACAGCACTCCTTAGCAGAAAAAAAATGCTCAACTACCAAGTAAGAAATCATCTTTTCATGCACTACTTGCCCCCTCAATGTACACAAATTCGTAAATGTATATCATTTAGATAATGGAAGTGTTTGAACAAGCAGGTTTCTTTGCTAGTATATTAACCTAGCAGTGCTGTTTTTTTTGTTCTCCAAAACAGACAAGAAGTAGTGAATATTGAATGTTTTTCAGATCCACTACACATCAACCTTCCAAGGGTACAGTGCTGTGGTGGTGTCCAGCCTAACACCAGTGGTGGTCACCTCTCACCTCCGCACCGGCATTACAACGTGTAGTTTCTTTCGCCAGAACTACACGGAGGGTGGCCTTGCGATCAACACCTCACTGCAGGCCACCCTCAACTCTGCTGACGCAGTACTGCATTAATACCTATCTAGACCGGGCTTTTAGGGGGGTTCCTTGTCAGTGTTAGAAATACCCACCTGTAGTCTGCATTTTGCAGGCATTTTTGATATTGTAGAAGAAAAATTAACCTACAATTTTATCTTGAAAGTTCATCTGTGTTCTTCCTTGTCAAGGATTCCTTGACAAAGACTGGAGATGTGGGCAAAAATTTGGGTGAGTCCAATATTTTGTGTTGGAAATTGCAGTTCAAACTTAATTCATAATGACTGAGTCCAATTTTTTGTGGTAAAAATTTTGCAGACTGAAAAAAATAAGGCAACACGTTCAATGGTTTTGGCCTGAACATGTGGCCAGTTTTTCTCAGATGTGCTGCATAACAATATATTGCTTCTAAACCCAGATAGTGCAGTTTCTAAGAGCAAAAACTAGTACTAGTACTTACTGTTATTGCTATAGAAACACAACTAAGTTGAAAAGATGTGCTTTTTCAGAAGGTATTTGCAAATTGCAGAAACAAAATTTTGACTTTCTGCAATATAGCAACATTGAAAAAAAAGTATTTCTACCACTGCATGTTGTGGGTACATGTACTTTAGCCCCCTCCCGGTCTAGATAGGTTAAGCAGCTGGTCCTGTGTGGCCTGCCAGATGGAGTCATCATATGTGCACTGCTGCCAAGCCTGTGACCAGAAGTTGGGGCATTCTGGGAAATTCCTCTCTGAAGATCCAGGTCTGATTTACATGGTTCCAGCACCGAGAAGGCTGCAGTCGGTCTGGATGGCTGCATTCCTACATGTATGACTGCAACATACTGTGTGAGGGGCAGACCCTCTTCAGTCTTTCATCACAAGTTGGCACCTGCTGTTCCATTATCATGCAATCAACAGTCACTGAGCAAGCACCAAAGGTGATTCGCCTGGTGTCGCGCCAAGACATTTGTTAAACTTTGCAGTGAATGCAGACTAGTTCTATGGAACAGATGACTGTAGTTAGGGTCAAGCCCACGACTGTTGGTACAGGACAGGAGGAATGTGGCCGCGAGTCTGTACCCGAGTGACAATGTAAACTGTACACGTGTATAGTACGGAGTGACCAGGACAAGTCCCAAAACATCCTGACACTTAATGTCCTACCACAACAGGCCGCGTTCCTTCCCATCTAACTATTGTTGCAAAAGCGACATTGTACTATGCAGTGATTTTTGCCATTTTAGTCATGATATTCCATGTTGGCAGATTTTCCCAACAATGATCTAGTCATTTCTGACCCTCAATCATATAGCATGTGGATGTAAAATGTCAACTTTACTCCCAGGGTTCATAGGGTACAGGTTGAGTGATATCAAACACAGTAGACCACATACTACCACCACTCTGTACAGATATTTACAAGAAAGACTGTAATGGTGAGATCTTTCTGGACATATATCTGAACTCATACTAGTCATAGCTGACAGTGGTGGATGTGAAATTAGGCTCGGAAGTAAGTATTGCCCAAGGTTTATGTTTATGCAATTGTTGGAGATCAATGTTAAAAGCTTGTGAGCTAGTGAGATGTACCATACACATGATGGATGAACAAGAACAGTATTTTAATGCTAGCTCACACACAACCTTAAAATGGTGCCTATTATGATGATAAATTTTATGGTGTTTGAAATTGAAGAATTATTTTGGTACTTAACAAATAAAGAATGACGTGAGATATGATGATTATGAATATGATGTCATCGTGTTTGTGAAACGAGTTCTTTGTGCCTAATAGTGCTCTCATCCGATCCTACGGCATGGGTGAATACACCAGATACAAATATCGTAATAGTATTATTACTCAAATAGCAATTCTTGAAACGTTAGTTTGCAAATCCCCCTTTCCCATTATAAATATAAAGTGCACTCAAAACTATGCACAGAACTAACCATATATTAGGTGCATACAAGATGCTTAGTCACTGCACCCTACTCACAGTCCCCATATAAAATATACTGATTAATGTTTTTAACATTGTGCCAGAAAACTTGATGTGACCAATGTAAGTCTAGTCTGCGTCTACACAAGCTCTGGCTGCTGGCGGTGCTGGGGGTTAATGACCGCAATCTGGGGTTTGGGAAGCAACCGCTAGGCGGGCCGCCAGCCAGGAGCGCTATTATTCAGGGTATAGTAAATCCGGTTATGTCAATCTTCAATATAACTCTCAATAAAACTCTGCGCCCAACTTTTATCTGGGGTATTCTGAATCTTATCTAGATAAGACAGACGAGCAAAAACAAGACCATGGCCAAGAACTTGATTATAACATGACATTTTACTGAGATGCCAGAACCTAATCACAATATTTA
>NW_017804354.1:1696123-1707305 GCF_001625305.1 Branchiostoma belcheri
GGCCAAACTGCTGAATGGCCTCCCTTTCAACATTTCAGACATTAACAATGACAAGACATTAACAATTCAATGAAAATAGTCCCTCCAGCCTTCTTAGTAGCTCTGCTCTATTTCCCCCAACTGCCAGTCCGTGCCGCCTACATTCTTTCCGCATCTGCGCAACGGTGAGAGAACGAGGATCAATACGAGTCCCTGATGACGATCGGTGTGTAGCACTGTGGGCTGTGAGTGCACAGCCATCCGCAAACCTCTCCCTGCAGACACTGCACTCATGAGGTTTTAGTAGCATAGTGACTGTGGGAGAAAGGTTTCCATCATCAGCGCACTCAACAACGGCACATGCCTTCTCACATGTGCTACACAACTCGTCATCCTCGTTGCACATCTCACGTCCACAGAGACAGTGACCAGCCTGACCTGCATGTTTTGGAACCCTGCAATGGAAGTGCGGGTTATAGGCTGGTGGAGAAGGGCAGTATTCTTCAAGGTAGAAGGAGCGGATGAAGTTACTCCTGAAGACTTGAACCCATTTGTTCATCTGCCCACGGCTCTTTGACCTGTTGGTCAAGGTGAGGTCTGCCTTTAGTGCGGAATGCTTGGACTCTTTGGCCTGCAAAGAAAGAATGCCATATCCCACACGGTAGTTGTTCCACAGAATCCTGGCATGGTATGGGATGGCCTTTGCTAGAGTCCAAACAGAAAGGGACACTGAACCTGGCAGGAAAAGGCACAACAGATTGTAATAGCGGTTACAGGTTACTTCAAGAGTCTGCAAGTCTCCTTCATCACCCTGCACCTGGCTGAAAAGAGAGGCTGCATCTCTTAAACATTCGCCAACTTTGCCGAGAACCAAGCGCCGCAGTTCCTGGGTAGCAGTCTCACCTGGCACCTTCAGACTGTCCACAAGCCTGTAACCAAAACCCTCCAGCATTACTGCATGCTCACCGATAAGTCGGGTTGGGCACTTGTTGTGCCTGGTGGTTTCACTGCTGAAGTGGTCCTGAAGGTCTTTAGCCAAGGACTTCAAACCAAGACCTAAAGGCTGTGCATCCTGTTGGGGCAAGTCATCAGTTAGGCTTTGCATTGAATGCAAGAATGCCTCGGCAGCACTTGCAACAGATGCAGAGGTACGAACCCGTGCACCGACGCCCAACCTGTCATTGCCACCTTTCGGTGCAACTTCAGCAGACACCCCTCGGGTGAGCTCTGTGCAGTGAACAGGAGCTTGGAGGATGTCCAGAAACCTGTAGAAACAGTCATCACCACGTGAAACTGCCTCATGGTAGAGGAGATCCAGATAGTGTGATGCAGAGTTGATCTCAGCATGCAGTGGATCTGGGCGCTGGAGCTCTGCAAACTTGCCAATACGTGGCATTCCCAGCTGGCGCAACCTGTTTGAAGCAAGATAGTTGTTTAGCTTCGTCTTCCTTGTGGTCTCTGAAAGGTCAGCTGATAAGGCGGAAAGAAAACCTTCCACCTTTTCAGCATCCCTTCTCCGAGACTCTGCTGTCCATGGCTGCCAGGTGTTGCCAATGGAGCCACCAACAACCGCCATGTTGTGCTTGGAAACGTCTGCAAAAGGAGATGGAAATGTTGCAGCGTTAGTGGTCTCATTGTTGGCCCAGCACTGCCATTTCTGGTCAGCACTAGGCACAAACTCGAAGGTGACTCTGGACTCGTTGATGGTGAAGGTCGAGCCCTCCAGCAGTGCCATTTCCTCAGTGTGCTGCTGCCACAGGTCCGCCATCACTGCATCTGTTTCCTCTACACTAACGAGATGTAAGAGATAGTGCAGATCCCGGCTGCTGACACGCTTGTGGAAGTTCCAACATGTCAGCGAACCTACAGACATTGGCATTTCCGCTGCCTCCCGAGTGCCATCATCGGAAAACTGAAAGATGAAATGATTCTGCTTTCCATTAAACCAATGGAGCTGCTTGGTCAGATGTGGCACTCTCAGATGCAGGTCAACCACCATGTGGACTAGGGCAGTGACGGACCTGGTAACTCCAAGCTCCCTAGGCAGATGGTACAAAGAGCCGATGTCAATCGACTTGACAAACCTGTCCAGCTTGTAGTGGGACAGCTGTCTCATGGATCGAACATCCACACCATCGACCTTGACACTTCGGGGAAGCCACACCTTCTTATTGGGGTCAAATACAGAGGTTAGTGTACGGCACTGGACGTCGTACTTCCTCCTGGACAGGAACCCTCTGTATTTCAGAGCAATGGCCTGGTTGATGGACTGATCTGAAGATTCAAACTTCTTTGTTAGTGAATTGAACTTTCCCTGCAAATACTTCCCTTTCCTGTACTCTGTTATAAACTTATCCACTTGATCCGGTGTAGCAAAGGCACAGACGAACTCCCAGGCTCCCAGAATGGCTCCATCTAAATCTCCGTGGATAAAAGACAACATGTCGTTAGTCTCCTTTCTTCGCCTATACCAGGTTGAGTTGCCAATCATGTCCTGGGTAGTGGGTTTCCTTCTCAGTGCAGCCCCCCTCTGATTCAACACCTTCAACAACGTTTGCAATAGCATCTCAGTTTCATCCTTTTTCTGATTAATCTCCTTCTCTTTCTCATACACTTTCTTCGCATGCCTCTCAAACTTTAATCTATCACGTTCCAGCTTTAATCTGTCTTCATCAACTTCAACACTTTTCTCTTGTATCTTAGCCTGATCACATTTCAGTCTCTTTCCTTTCTCTTCCAGCTCCTCTCTCTCCCTTTTCAGCTTTCCTTCCATGTGCCTGGCTTCCCAGAAACCACGCTCTTTATTACAGCGGCCACCGTGCTGGCTAGGACGGGAGCAGGCCTTAGACCTGCCACACGCACCGGTAACACTATAAAAAATTGAGACATGTATGATCGGTCTACCCAACATTTCTTTTTTCTTGAACCAAACTCGTGAACCAAAAAAAATTTTGGACAAAAAATACCTTTATGGTCCAGGGGGTGGGGTAGGGATACACTATGATTTGTCTGTTCAGGAACTGTTCTCCAATTTGTGTCTACTAGATATTACAGGCTATATATCTTTATATAATGTATAAATGATTTTATTATCATGTCCATGTTGAGAATTAAAGTAATGGGATCCACTTTCAGACCTGCTCTCAAATCCTGCCGCCATGTTTTTAGTTTTCCAGTGCATCAGACACATGTAATTATCAATGTCATAGAAAACTACGTACATCCTTGAAACATGTACATGATGTAGCTGTACATGGGGATTGTGTATTATAATCTCAGCAAGCAAGCTATATATGCTGGCTTCCAGAACATGCTGCTTATAATTTTTACTTTTATCAATAGCCAGAGACATTCTTCACACACTACCGGTATATTCCTTGAAAAGTTCAAAACAAAAGAAGTACTTACAAACTCCAGTTAACTTTGTTTTACAGTGAATGAATGAATGAGCCTTTCATGCAAATGATATCAACATGTCAACCAAAAATGTCCTTCACATACTTTAGGCATACTAGTACTTTTTGCCCAATCCTCAAAAAATAAATGTGAATAAAATAAATAAAATTTATGTTCAGTGAGTAGCTCCTTTTTTTCCAATTTTTCATACCATCCTACCACCTGCATGACTTTTTCTGTTGATTTGATTACATGGACTGAATAGATCCGTGCTCACATGCTCATCCATACAAAAAAATTTGAACCATGCTGCAAACAAAGCAGCTGCAAAATGAGCAAATATATGCCGTAAATTGCAAAAAATATTGGAAAACAATATCACACACACGTCTTTACGTCATAAAAAAGAAGAAAATGTTTGTTTAGTCATTTGTTCAACCTTCACGACTACATGGGTTTACAATGAAGGCAACTTGTTTTGCCAAACTTTTTTTATTTGCATGCTCGCATCAGTTAGGGGGTCCCAAGAGGATGTTTTCCATATAATGAACTAAACGTTGCCTTATGTTTAGCCTTTTAAGTTAGCCTTATATCATCAGTTCATGCTAATTTGTGTCATTCTCTGTCACAACTGCAATCCAAGGCTCAATATACTTATTTTCAGTTACATGTACATGCAATTTGAAAAATCAATAATGCAAAATTGTTGGAACAAAAATGGGTATAGGTTACCCCCCATTGGTGTGGAAATGTGTCATTGGTCCTGAGCAATTTACCAAGTTGAACACAAAAAAGTTTGCAAACAGTTCAGTCCCAGAAATCCGGGCAATGGTATTACACTACATTGATGCACTGAAAAACGTCTAACATGGCAACTGTGAGCAGGACCTGAGCTGGCTATCGCCAGGGTACTGATCGTTGTTCCTGAAAGAATGTACACTATATAGTGGCCAGTAAGTGTGACATATTGAAGATTTAGACTCGATTAGAGGGGATTGTACAAAGACATAAAGAGATAAGATTTGTAGATCAAGTACCTCAAATTTATGGTACAATACCAAATAAAAGATTAAAGATAATCAAAATGGACATGGTCATAAATATCAAGTGAACCAAATTTCATCTTCACAGTCATTTTATCCTAAGGCTTGCAACAATACTATTACTGTTATATACTGAGCCTGTCCAACTTGACTCCAAGGTGAATTTTAAATTCCAAATGGGGGTGGGACACATTCTTTTGCACTTAGGAATGTTATCCAAAATTCTGCTAGAAAAAATCCTTTGAATCACAACTACATGTAATCAAAATAAAAAGTTGACTTGAAGGGAACAGGGCAAATTATTCCCATGTAACTAATAAAGTAATATATGGCATTATAAACTTGTTAGCACACTATTATTGATTGGACAGAAGAACTTTCTGTATTAGTAATACTAATAGGAACATGTGTTCTTGAACTGTTGAAGTTGATGAATCACAGGGTATGCTGATGGGATACCGTAACAGTAAAACAGATTTGTTTGATTAGCACGGGCAATCACGACCCGAGTGATTGATTTATCAGTTTTTCAACATTGATTGTCATCATGATCTCTTTTGTATCAAACATGGCATCAAACCATCCAACCATTGAACTGATGATGCTACTGCAATCATTGAGAAGTCATAATATTATGCATGTTGAACCAAGGAAAATTGCTTGCAGCATACCTCTCTGGGTCTTCCATTCTCTCTGTATCTTCTCTGTCCTCCTAAAACTAGTCAAACTCAAAGGTCCTAAAAGTAAAATACAGGGGATTGTAGTCAGATAGTGAAAAGCAATCAAATCCTTAACTTAGCATTGAACCCGACAACATTTTGTAACTAAAGACATCTCCGTCACCATAGACTGTAGGTGAGTCAGGTTCCAATAATTCTAAACTTACTAACTCTACTGGTATACATGTACATTACTGAATAGATTCGGCAAGAACCAGGAAATGAATACCATTTTCTTGTTGCATTCTTTAATTGCTCACAACTGAAAAGGAGCCTGTGAAAAGACCTGATACACATTATTTGACTTCAAGCATAAAATAACAACCTGCAGTATATAAACTGTCACTTACTCTGAAACAGCACTATACACAGCAACTGTAACATCATACAAGTATATACATGTAAGTCCAAATCTTCTCATACCTTGATATTCCTTGATACACCGTACAGGAGAGAAGGCAACTTTCAGATGTACAATGCGGAATGTGCTAAAAAAAAGGTAAAGTGTAAGTAGGAGGAATGGTTGGTGTGCCAATTAGATGGGGAGGGACACATTATTGTTATTGATATGCGTTTAGTTTGGATTTCTGAATATTATCATGACTGTAATATTTTATTTTCAAAAACATCTGGCCTAACTGCCTAATATCATTGTCTGTTCAAAGTGAAATGTGTCGAATCAGAAGTCAGTGCTTCGTTAAAAAATTACCGCAGATGGAAGTGGCAGAAGTGACAACATTGCATCAATCGCTTTGTCTGGTCCAGCTTGCTTATGTTAGTCAGTAAATTAACCACTACTCCAAAAGGTCCAGGACCACTGAGTCAGTTAGCGGCTTGAATTTAGAACCACAGTGAGTGATCAGTGTTATATGTTTCATGAAACATACTGAAGATTCTTGTTCTGTATCATATATGACCAAACTTTGGCAGTCATACAAATACATGACATTTCACTGGATTACACTGATCACCTTAAAATTTTGTAACCAACTAAAGGTATTTAAATGCATACAGCTGAATTTTTTATTGCCTCAGATCCAATTGAGATTAAAGTTAAGAAAGGGAGAAATGGTGCAATTGACTTTGCTAATTTATTAACCAGGCGCAAGGACTTTCCATAACACACCCAGTGTGTCTATAGTGCACGGAAATGTGTTGTGCGTGTTCAAAAATCTGATCCAACAATATTGAAAGGGAGAAGTTTATACTAAGTGTGGGAGGTGGGAGGGGGGCAGTTGATTACTTGTAACTTTATCAAACGTGTTATCACCAGGATTTCATAAATGAAGGTACACTATTTACCAACTACCTTAGCAAATGTCTACCTAATGTTGCTGCTGTTGATCATAAACTAAAACGAAAACATTAACCTGTCTGGTCATCAGACGCTCGCAGTTTCGCTGGGCATAAATCCCCCGCAGTACCCGGGTCCGGCTGTGTGGTGCTACATGTGCTACTCTCCAAGCAGAGGTTTGGGGTTATTTTGGGCGTGTTTTTAGGCTTTTTTATCGGAGTTTCTCTTTTACACTGAAAAAAAATCCAGTGCAAAAGAGAAACCCCGATTAAAAAGCCTAAAAACACGCCAAAAAATAACCCAAACCTCTGCTTGGAGAGTAACATGTGCCGCCGCCCGGCTCAACTTTGCGCCCGGGCTGCGTATCCCCTAAGGAATCGCTAAGTTAAAGCTCACTGTCTGCTGAGACAGAGGAAAATACCACTTGGCGAGAGTCTGATGACCGGATTAAGTATTATGTTGCACCAAGAACATTCTAGAATGTCCTTGTTCTTACGCAGTAATTCAGAACAGAGTCGGTAAAATAATACTGCAAATAACGTTTCCTCTATGCAGAGCGCAACATGATCTGTGCGTGGAACGTTCGATTCGGAGTTTAGAACCACCTCCGCGTAATTTACGGCGCGACATGCCTGCAAACCTCGAGCAAACCTGGAAGCATGGGGAGTCCAACCTACCTCATTGACGGCTCAAAATGACTGTAACGGCTTTCCCGACAATCGTGTTTTAGGGATTTTTGAAAAATGCGTTTGATTTTGAATTATGGGTAATTGAGTGCGAAAAAAGCAAAAAAAATCGATTTTTTCATCTATTTGTCGACAAAAACTATACTTTAAGTCAGAAATTAAAAAATCCCTAAAACACGATTTTTCATCTTATTCCTAGTCGTCGAAAAATATAAAAATCAGTGATCTTGCGTAATATGTGTAGCCAGGTTTGCTCGGTGATTGGCTAAAATATGGCGTTGCGAAATCCCGAAAATTATCGACTTTTTTAACGAAATCCGAAAAAATCATCCATTTAGCGCAAAAAATCACCATCGAATGTATGTAAAGACGATAATTTTATTTTATTTCAATAAAATTTTCCCTTCGATACTAGTTTGTTTATTTTCAAATGTTTTACGGTTAGCCCAAAATAGCGTCTTGTAACCCGATACTTTATCGAACGCCCCCCGCGATGGGAAAGAATACGGTAGTGACAGACCACCGTGTAAACTTTAATAGCGTCTTGAAAAGATTACTAGCAACTAGCCTCACCCTCAGATCTGACAACCTCGTCTTGCCATTTAAGGCGGGAAGTGGCAAGGCGAAATCCTCTCTTTTTGTCTTTTCCTGCAGCACTAGGGTGAAGTGCTCCTTGCTTTTGCTTTGTTCTGTATGTGAAATATGGGTAGACAAAAGGTATAGATCCAGTTTGACTCACTGAATGAAAAGCTACTCTTCCGATTGTAGTGACAAAGAGGACAGATCATAAATACAGGTTTCAGAAATTTCCTAAGATCATTTGGGTAGGCACAAAAAACAGAATCACTGAGCGACACAGCTGAAATCGAACACCTTGTAGTGTATGAAATATTTAGTTCGTATTTTGTATGACGACCCAAGCAACATCACGGAGACCAATTATTGTGCATGTGGTCTCCAACCTTTTATAAATTTATGAATGTATATAGTTTGTCGCAATGTGATGTCATGCACGTCAGTTTGGTTGTAGCATCTAAGTGTGCGCCTGCGCGAGGTTTGGAGATGATGTAATGTATATATAATGAGGGGCAGTTCCCTGCGCCACCATGCGGCCGCGTGGGTGCACTGCAGCAAAAAACTGGCATTACTACTTTTAACCAATCATAGTCCGGAATTCTGGTCACGAGGTACCTGATTTCGGGAAGGTTCCGGCAGCCATCTTTGCTGGCTTGTAGTTTGTGATGGTTGTCCGAGTTTTTGTGGAATTTTAACCGTAATCGACTCATTTGAAGTGCAGCGTCGGTGTCGGACGATGCAACAAGTTCAGAAGAGGATTTTGAGTGTTTCCTGGGTTTTCCAACCGGTAAAAACGACTGAAATACCCGCTTAGATCGATCGTACTCCCCCCAAGAGGCTGTCAATCACCATCGCATTTTTTTGTGACGAGCTAGAGGTCGACAGAAAATGGTAAGTTTCACGATATTTTCAGCCATGTTGCCTAATTTGCATATTCTAAATCACACTTACGGTCTAATATAACCGGAAAATATTGCTTGATTTGGGTATTTTTCCGTGAATTGACGTTTTAAACATTTGTTTTTGTCGCCTGGAATGCGGAAATCCTTTCAGCATTCGTCGTAAACACCGATATAGTATGTGCCGCCCCCCTCCCCCTTCGAGTTTACATGTAGTTGTTAAGTATATAGTCCACCATCGGGAAAATGTTAGTTCTGACCAACCTTTTGAAGATCAAATCAGCTTGTTTATATTGTCTTGCGTGCTGATATTTTCCTTGCAAATCAGCATGTTTTATTATTTCCATGTCAACAGCATAGAAGAAATTACAATTTACACAGACTGATAGAGCATATCTCAAAAGTATCAAAAATATTATGTACAAGTATCTAAAGCATGAAACTGTTTGAAAGAGCTTCTTTTGAATCATCATCTGACAGAAAAAACAGTGTTACAACTTACAAGTGGAATTTTCAATCATACTCAACAGTGTAATGAAACTGTTAATTTACAAAACTATATTTACCTATAGTAATAGCTAATAGTACAACCACATATTGTACCAAATGCATTATACGACTGTTACAAAATTTACAGAGGAATTATTATTTAGTGATTAGGTGTTGCAGTGAACTGTATATAAGATAATATTCAACTTGTATACATGTGATTGATTGTAACTGTTCTTATGATAACTGTAATATTAAAAGGAGTTCTAAGTTGTCTTTTTTCTTGGTACAGGATCAGGTACACCACCAGTGTGGTCAGGGCTGACACCGATGAGGTGGTTTGTCAGGGTGGACCGAAGCCTCGCCACCGGGTCAGCGATGCCACATGTTGTCCTGCCGATGTTGTTGAATAGGGCGTGGACTTGCTCCAGGCCTTGTTCACCCAAGAAGCCAAGCCCAAACCTCCACTTCCTGATGCAGGGGACAACGTGATACTCCAACATGTGCATCTTCACAGGGACCGACCCATGTGGTATGCTTTCCCTGTACATGTCCATGAACTTTGTGATGGCAGTGTCTGGAGTGGTGTAGAGAGAACAAAATCAAAGAAAATAGCAACAAAAACAAAAACATTCATGATCTATAATATACCAATTGAAAAAAAATTCTTACCAAGCTCATCAATCGCCCTATCGTCCATCTGTCCACCATGAGAGTACTTCTTATGGCATGATGCAAACCGCTCAAAAAGCCACTTGTACTTTTGAGCGGTTGCTTTGGCATTTGGGACGAGGGTGATGGGCAGGTCATCTGGATACTTGTCCATCAATGAAGAGACTACTGACGATGTAACAGATGTGAGTTCATCTATGGCTTTATCCTGTGTGTGGAAATAAATTGTTTTTAGAGGAGTAAATTCAAAATTTGTAAATGATGGGATTATTTTAGTACTAGAGCACAACTGAAATGAAAGAAGAATTACCAACCTGAAGCATTGTGTTTACATGGTTGCCAATGAAGGATTGGCTGTGGTAGGCCTGCCGCTGAACTCTGAACTTCTGAAGCACAGGGTCCAGCTGCGAAGTCAGTGGACCCTGTCCAACCTTGACTGATGCCTTCTTCCTTACCTCAGCGGCCTTCTCCCTCTGAAGTAGTTGTGGATAAATTTACATTAAGAATTAGAAAAAGAATTGTGCTTCATTGTAGCATACACGTCTAATCCTTACAAAGGCTAAGATTTATGCATCTGACTTCTTAGTGTACTTACCAGCTTTTCCTTCTCCTCATATAGATCCTGGACTGTGCTGCAGGCCTCCTGAAACACAGCCTCTGCCATTTCATCCCCAGCACCGCTGCTGTATGCCAGCCATGCAAGCTGACTCTCCTCCTCTTCAAGTTCCTCCTCAAGGGCATCGGCTTTGTCGTCCAGGGCCCGAGCCTCATCGATGGCAGACACGTACGCCTTGAATCGGCCGAGGTGCTCGTCTGCCAACAGCTCCTCCTTGGTGACCTCCCCTTCCTCCAGGACTGCTGTGAGGTAGGTCTGCAACTTAAGATCTATATCGTGGAGCTCATCCTCCATGAGCTTAAAGAGCTTCAAGTATATGCCCAGGCTTATGTGTAGACCAGGTATCACAACCTGTAAAAAAGTGTAAACACAGTCAGTGGTGGCTTAAACCATTATAGATATGCCCAAGGAATCAAGGATAAGAATTTAGATGTACATGTATTTGCTGCAAACATGTCATTTATATTCAGACTAACCTGGTCTATGGGCACGTCAAACATAACCGGTGCAATGGCATTGTGGTACAGCTTGGCGAGTTTGTGCGCCCCTTTGCCATCACGCACAATCTTCAGGTGGTCTTCAGCCAAGCTGTTCAGAGTTCTGGGCGGGATTCTCAGGCGACAGTTGTCTTTGTCCCTGATCTCCTCCTGCGTGATGTGGCACCACAAGCAAGGAGTCAGTCCTGTTGTAGATAGATAAGACTGGTTTAGAAAGACTAACTAGTACAAAAAACTGTGGGTACGGCATACATGGAGAATAATTCAAACATATCATTAATTGTTAAACCAGATAGTGGGTGTGAGTGAGTGGTTG
>NW_017804354.1:1707325-1720899 GCF_001625305.1 Branchiostoma belcheri
GCTTTTTTATCGGAGTTTCTCTTTTGTACTGAAAAAAAATCCAGTGCAAAAGAGAAACCCCGATAAAAAAAGCCTAAAAACACGCCAAAAATAACCCAAACCTCTGCTTGGAGAGTAACATGTGCCGCCGCCCCGGCTCAACTTAGCGCCCGGGCTGCGTATCCCCTAACTTGGCCTAAGGAATCTGAGACAGAGGAAAATACCACTTGGCGAGAGTCTGATGACCGGATTAATTATTATGTTGCACCAAGAACATTCTAGAATGTCCTTGTTCTTACGCAGTAATTCAGAACAGAGTCGGTAAAATAATACTGCAAATAACGTTTCCTCTATGCAGAGCGCAACATGATCTGTGCGTGGAACGTTCGATTCGGAGTTTAGAACCACCTCCGCGTAAAATACGGCGCGACATGCCTGCAAAACTCGGGCAAACCTGGACGCATGGAGAGTCCAACCTACCTCATTGACGGCTCAAAATGACTGTAACGGCTTTCCCGACAATCGTGTTTTAGGGATTTTTGAAAAATGCGTTTGATTTTGAATTATGGGTAATTGAGTGCGAAAAAAGCAAAAAAAATCGATTTTTTCACCTATTTGTCGACAAAAACTATACTTAAAGTCAGAAATTAAAAAATCCCTAAAACACGATTTTTCATCTTATTCCTAGTCGTCGAAAAATATAAAAATCAGTGATCTTGCGTAATATGTGTAGCCAGGTTTGCTCGGTGATTGGCTGAAATATGGCGCTCCGAAATCCCGAAAATTATCGACTTTTTTAACGAAATCCGAAAAAATCATCCATTTAGCGCAAAAAATCACCATCAAATGTATGTAAAGACGATAATTTTATTTTATTTCAATAAAATTTTCCCTTCGATACTAGTTTGTTTATTTTCAAATGTTTTACGGTTAGCCAAAAATAGCGTCTTGTAACCCGATACTTTATCGAACGCCCCCGGCAATGGGAAAGAATGCGGTAGTGACAGACCACCGTGAAGCTTCAAAGAATTCTAACTTCACCAACCTTTACAATTTTAACCTAATGCATTACAACGTAACCCAACATAATTCTGACGTGTTGTCTTTCTCGCATTTGAATAAATTTGCTTGTATTTTGTTCCAAACATAATTTGTAAGATCTTACAATCACTCACTCACACCACAATCTCTTAAAACATATGTCACATTATTTATTACTTCTACGACTACGAACAAATGGGTAAAATGACTCCATTCGCTAGGCTGGAAAGAGAGTCGGCAGTATAGCCTATAGGTTTGGTCACCAGGCTTCTCTATTTACTGTTTTTACAAATCAGTTCTAGGCGTTTCTAGATTTTGTAATGTACGCCTTGTGCGATTCTTTACAATAAAATTAACATTTCTATATAATTTCACGTACTCTATGCAAATCGACGTATATGTAAGTGGCGAGGGTCGCACGAGGTATGTTTGGTTTCGCCCCCCTCCCCCTTTAATTCAACAATATTCACATCCTGAAAATGTCTACAAATTATCATCCTACTGCGGTTCTTCTCCCACAGAAATGGTCTTAAAGGCACTCTATGTAGTTTTTTGCGCAAAAAATTGAAATATTCTAATTATACTAAATTTCGGTGTTATTAGCAGTTACTATCACTTTTCAACACATTTGTGTCATTATTTCACATTTTTTTCGTATATTTTGTCCGTTCAAACAGTCCTTCTTCAGTTCCCGGTGCCACCGGTTTGCTCTGAGGACAACAACAACAACAGACAGGGGTTGCCCCCTAGGGTGGCTAATTGGCCCGGGCATGCCAGGCTTGATAGACAGGGGCAGATGTCACAAGATATACCCTCCTTAGAAAAAACTCATATCTTTCACATGAGGTGGAATATAATTATCAACTTAGAGTATTTTGTTGGGCATGAATAAACTGTGGTCATTATCCCCTCAAAAGAGATAAAAAATCTGGTAAACGATTAGGTATTTCAGAAACTGGTAAGCTATCAACTGACACCCCACTGGGATGTAGGTCAAACCACTGGGAGTGGACAATACCATATGTGTGGTTTGGCCAGAGGTTGAATAGAAGATCATTCACAGTTTTCTAAGCTTCTAAGGAGCAAGGATGTTGTATTTTTTGCTGTGGAGTATAATTTTGGAATACTAATGGGTTAAGCCAATGTACTATGTAAAGAAAAGAATAAGAAATATACTTTTTGTATTGTCAAAAAACTACATAGAGTGACTTTAAACTATTTCAATCAACATCAGAATACTTTTCTGCCCGTTTCTAAGCCTTACCTGCTTCCTATGATGGTTTTTCTCTTCACGTAAACCGGAACTCGGACAGCTTTGTCCTTCCTTCGTCTCGCGGGGTCAGAGGTGAACGCCAACTGGGTCAAAGGTATTATTCTATGCCTGATTACCCATGTAGTACATATGATGTCAGGTAGCACGTTAAGCTTTGTTCATAATGTCAACGTTCTGCGTTCAAACCGACCATCTCACAACGTATCAAGCGTTCGACTTTTGTTTCTAATCTTCTTTTAAAGAGATAATTTAAGGGAATAGATGTCAAGCCAAACTGTTTGGTCTGAATCTTGATTTCTGTGTTTAATGACAATAATCCATCCAAGGAAAAAAGGAAACAGAAGGAAAAAAGCAACACAGAAGGAAACTTTATGATCAAGGCATTACACGATTTAATTATGTCAGTGCAAAATATCTGAGGCTGTAGATCTAGAAAAAAAATACAAAACAGGAAATTTACTTGTATACAACCTATCGTCTACCTTTTCACTGGCGTAAAATAACTTCCTACTTTGGAAACTGAAGCACATCAGTCATTTTACACTGATACAAATGAATACTATTAGCTTTTGGGTTTATTTATACAAATCCTAGTAGTTTAAAGAGTTGACGTAGGCAAACACTTCGTGACAGGAACTACTAGTAGATACACAGGAAATCTAAGCTCGTAGACACACAACACTAACGTCTACATTCCAACTACTGTGTACAAACATAGCACTAATGTCTACCTTTCAGCTTCAACTACTGTGTACAATCACTTACCGATGTTAATTACTGATTATGTATATGTACATTATCCAATCAATACTATAACACTTACTATTCTCACTCTACAATTCTAGGTAGCTAAAATAGATTTTGATATATCATATTACAACAAACCGAAACTAAGACTTATTCTTGTACCTAAATTATAGCCATAACTGAATTACATATTAAAGTGCCTACTAATTGCCTACTTGCACACATAATGTATATTATCCAATCAATACTATAACGCGTACTATTCTCACTCTACAATTCTAGGTAGCTAAAATAAATTTTGATATCTGATATTACAACAAAGTATATGGGCTACTAAGCGAAACTAAGACTTATTCTTGTACCTAAATTATAGTCATAACTTAATTAGATATTAAAGTGAACAAGTATAGGACTTTTTCTTGGGAAAGGCCTTTTTCTTTGGAAAAACCTTTGCCTACTTGCAAACATCATGAATTCTTACAGAAAATTCAGCCTAAATCTTAATAAACATATCTGTCCTATACTGTTATATACCCTTAGGATTCGTATCAAAATATTAAGTAGAAAAAAAACTGTAGTTAACAGCAGACTGTGCGCACTAAATGTCATTACGAGATGGTCACAGTTGCAGACTTGGTGCCTCTGTGTGGATTTTTATATGTCGAGATAGGATAGCATTAGAGGCTGCAGAATAGCTACACTGGTCACACTTGTAGGGTTTTTCTACCGTATGGGTTCTCATATGTCGGGATAAGGCAGACCTCTGAGTTGCCCTGTACCCACACTCCCCACACATGTAGGGTTTCTCACCGGTGTGTGTTGCTTTATGATTATCTAAGGTGTCTTTCTGTGCTGCAGAATAGTCACACTGGTCACACTTGTAGGGTTTTTCTCCTGTATGGGTTCTCATATGTTGGGATAAGTTAGACTTTTGAGTTGTCCTGTACCCACACTCCTCACACATGTAGGGTTTCTCACCAGTGTGTTTTGCTAGATGTTGGTCTAAATGAAATTTCCGTGCTGCAGAATAGTCACACTGGTCACACTTGTAGGGTTTTTCTCCTGTATGGATTCTCATATGCTGGGTAAGGTGGGATGTTTTAGCTGCCCTGTACCCACACTCCCCACACATGTAGCGTTTCTCGCCGCTGTGTTTTACCATATGTTTGTCCAAGTCTGATTTCTGAGCTGCAGAATAGTCACACTGGTCACACTTGTAGGGTTTTTCTCCTGTATGAGTTCTCATATGTCTGGATAAGGTAGTCTTAACAGTTGCCCTGTACCCACATTCCCCACACATGTAGGGTTTCGCACCAGCATGTATTTCTAGATGTCTGTCCAAATTAGCTTTCTGTGCAGCAGAATAGTCACACTGGTCACACTTGTAGGGTTTTTCTCCTGTATGGGTTCTCATGTGTCGGGATAAGTGTGTCTTATGGCCTGTCCTGTATCCACACTCCCCACACATGTAGGGTTTTTGACCGGTGTGTTTTGCTAGATGATTGTCCAAATGAGCTTTCTGTGCAGCAGAATAGTCACACTGGTCACACTTGTAGGGTTTTACTCCTGTATGGGTTCTCATGTGTCGGGATAAGTCAGACTTGTAAGCCGCTCTGTACCCACACTCCCCACACATGTAGGGTTTCTCACCAGCGTCATTCAAGATGACTTGTGCTGCTGCCTGGTCTTCAGCATTGCTTGTTTTGCTGTCACAGTCGAACTGAGAAACCCCGGTGGGAGACCCATCACAGCAGTTCTGACCAACTCCAATGGGAGACCCGTGTCCTGTTGCTGCCATGTTCAGCCTAACGAAAAAAAATGAAGAAATCATAAGCTGTCAATGATAAAATAGAATTTATAGAAAACAAGCTTTAAAAAATTCTAACTTTACCAAGCTTTATAATTTTAACCTAATGCATTACAACGTAATCCAACATAATTCTGACGTGTTGTCTTTCTCGCATTTGAATAAATTTGCTTCTAGTTCTATGTTGTTCCAAAACCATAATTTGAGATCTTACAATCAATCACTCACACCACCGAGCTCTCTTAAAACATTTGATATCATATCATTTATTACTTCTACGACTACGAACAATGGGTAAAATGACTCCATTCGCTAGGCTGGAAAGAGAGTCGGCAGTATAGCCTATAGGTTTGGTCACCAGGCTTCTCTATTTACTGTTTTTACAAATCAGTTCTAGGCGTTTCTAGATTTTGTAATGTACGCCTCGTGCGATTCTTTACAATACAATTAACATTTCCATATAATTTCACGTACTCTAAAAAGGCCACTTTGCCTGATGCAAATCGACGTACATGTAAGTGGCGAGGGTCGAACGTATGTTAGGTTTCGCCCCCCTCCCCCTTCAATTCCACAATATTCACATCCCGAAAATGCCTACAAATTATCATCCTACTGCGGTTCTTCTTCCACAGAAATAGTCTTAAACTATTTCAATCAACATTAGAATACTTTTCTATCCGTTTCTAAGCCTTACCTGCTTCCTATGATGGTTTTTCTCTTCACGTAAACCGGAACTCGGGCACCTTTGTCCTTCCGTAGTCTCGTGAGGTCAGAGGTTAACTTGATCTGGGTCAAGGGTGAAATTGTCGGCCTGATTACCCATGTAGTACATTTGACGTCAGTTGGCACGTTACATTTTCCTCATAATGTCAACGTTCCTTGTTTAAAACCGACCACCTTATAACGTACCAAGCGTCTGACGTTTGTTTCTGATCTACATTTAAAAGAGATATTTTAAGGGAATAAATGCCAAGCCAAACTGTTTGGTGTGAATCTTGCTTTCTATGTTTTATGATCAACTCACCACCTCTGACAATATTCCATCCAAGGAAAAAGGCAACACAGAAGGAAACATTATGTTCAAGGTACATAACTATTTAATTGTATTAGCGGAAAATTTCATGGATACAACTTCTAAAAGTAATGCAAAACAAACAGGAACTTTTACTCGTATCCAAAATAACGCCTACGTTTTCACAACTGTAAAATACTTCCTGCTATTGGAAACTGAAGGAAGTCGGTCATTTTACACCGATGCTAATTAGCATAAAGAGTTTACTACAAACCAAACGCTAGTTTCCTGAGTATATGTTAGTCAAAAGATATTATTGTGTCTGTAAGACATACAGGCAAACACTTAGACAAAGTGAAGTATTAACAGGAAATAGAAGCTCCTTCAATGGCTTCTTTCAAACAAATTCAATATTAACTTCTACGTTTCAACTACTGTTTACAATCACTTACAGATGTTAAATACTGTACATTTACATTATCCAATCAATACCAACAAATTTTGGTGTTCTACAACAAATTAAGTTTACTGTTCAAAAATTACAAATCTGGTTATCAAATGATGGATTCTTTTCCAAAATACATAATTGATAGTTAAAGAAAGTATATTTGCCTGGCTAAGAATTATTCTTGTAACTAAATTAGCATTAGTGTATTGCTTTCAATTGAAACAATAAACCAATTAATTATAATTATACAATCACTTATCGATGTTAATTACTGATTATGTATATGTACATTATCCAATCAATAACATTTACTATTCTCACTCTACAATTCTAGGTAGCTAAAATAGATTTTGATATCTGATATTACAACTGGGCTACTAAGCTAAACTAAGACTTATTCTTGTACCTAAATTATAGCCATAACTTAATTAGATATTATAGTGAACAAGTATAGGACTTTTTCTTGGGAAAAACCTTTGGCTACTTGCAAACATCATGAATTCTTACAGAATATTCAGCCTAAATCTTAATGAACATAACTGTCATATATCCTTAAGATTCGTTTCAAAATATTAAGTAGAAAAAAAACTGTAGTTAACAGCAGACTGTGCGTCCTAAATGTCACTACGAGATGGTCACAGTTGCAGACTTGGTGCCTCTGTGTGGACTTTTATATGTCGAGATAGGATAGCATTAGAGGCTGCAGAATAGCTACACTGGTCACACTTGTAGGGTTTTCCTACCGTATGGGTTCTCATATGTTGGGATAAGGCAGACTTGTGAGCTGTCCTGTACCCACACTCCCCACACATGTAGGGTTTCTCACCGGTGTGTTTTGCTAGATGTAAATCCAAAGAGGACTTGTGTGCAGCAGAATAGTCACACTGGTCACACTTGTAGGGTTTTTCTCCTGTATGGGTTCTCATGTGTCGGGATAAGTCAGACTTGTAAGCCGCCCTGTACCCACACTCCCCACACATGTAGGGTTTCTCACCAGCGTGTTTTGCTAGATGTCGGTCTAAATGAGTTTTCTGTGCAGTTGAATAGTCGCACTGGTCACATTTGTAGGGTTTTTCTCCTGTGTGGGTTCTCATGTGTTGGGATAAGGTAGACTTCAGAGTTGCCCTGTACCCACACTCCCCACACATGTAGGGTTTGTCACCGGTGTGTCTTGCTAGATGTTGGTTTAAATGAATTTTCTGTGCTGCAGAATAGTCAAACTGGTCACACTTGTAGGGTTTTTCTCCTGTATGGGTTCTCATGTGTCGGGATAAGTCAGACTTGTAAGCTGCCCTGTACCCACACTCCCCACACATGTAGGGTTTCTCACCAGCGTTATCCAAGTTGACTTGCTGTGCTGCCGCCTGGTCTTCAGCATTGCTTGTTTTGCTGTTACAGTCGACCTGGGAAACCCCGGTGGGAGACCCACCACAGCAGTTCTGACCAACTCCGGTGGGAGACCCGTGTCCTGCCATTGCCATGTTCACCCTAATGACAAAAAAAAACGAAGAAATTATACAGATTAAGCGTTATAAGCTGTCAATGATAAAATAGAATTGATAGAAAACAAGCCTCAAAGAATTCTAACATCACCAAGCTTTACAATTTTAACCCAATGCATTACAACATATAACCCAACATAATTCTAACGTGTTGTCTTTCTCGCATTTGAATAAATTTGCTTCTATGTTGTTCCAAAATCATAATTTGTGAGATCTTAAAATCAATCACTCGCAACACCAATCTCTTAAAACATTTTATATCATATTATTTATTACTTCTACGACTACGAACAAATGGGTAAAATGACTCCATTCGCTAGGCTGGAAAGAGAGTCGACAGTATAGCCTATAGGTTTGGTCACCAGGTTTCTCTATTTACTGTTTTTACAAATCAGTTCTACGCGTTTCTAGATTTTGTAATGTACGCCTTGTGCGATTCTTTACAATACAATTAACATTTCCATATAATGTTACGTACTCTAAAAAGGCCACTTTGCCTGATGCAAATCGACGTACATGTAAGTGGCGAGGGTCCAACGTATGTTTGATTTCGCCCCCCTCCCCCTTTCATTTAACGATATTCACATCCCGAAAATGTCTACAAATTATCGGCCTACTGCGGTTCTTCTTCCACAGAAATGGTCTTAAACTATTCCCCTCAACATCAGAATACTTTTCTGTCCGTTTCTAAGCCTTACCTGCTTCCTATGACGGTTTTTCTCTTCACGTAAACCGGAACTCGGGCAGCTTTGTCCTTCCGTAGTCTCGTGAGGTCAGAGGTCAACACCAAATGGGCCAAAGGTAAAGTTGTGTGCCTGATTACCCACATTGTACATTTGACATCAGTTGGCACATTACGTTCTCCTCATAATGTCAACGTTCTGTGTTTCAAACCGACCACCTTAACAACGTAACAAGCGTCTGACTTTTGTTTCTGATACAATTTGAAAGAGATGTTTTAAGGGAATTAATGTCAAGCCAAACTGTTTGGTCTGAATCTTGATTTCTGTGTTTTATGATCAACTCCGACCACCTCTGACAATATTCCATGCAACGAAAAAAGAGCAACACAGAAGGAAACATCATGTTCAAGGTACATCATAACGATTTAATTGTGCTAGCGGAAAGTTTCTATTGATATATCTTCTAAAAGTAACACGACGGTCAATTTCTATGGTAAAGTTTCCAATTCTACGGAGGGGTATCAGGTTACCGGGGTTCCACGCGTGGCTTCGGTGGAGCCAGTCACACGGTTAACATTTTGTCAAACAATAATTAACAGTTTCACGGGGACTCCCTGGTCCAAATGTGATAAAATCAGCACTGCATATACCTCAAATGTTGTTGTTTTTATTACAATGCTTAAATATGTGTGAAATCACTATCAACGCGTAGAATGCTTATTCTAGAACAATCGACGTCAATAACGAAACAACTGATTTAAACCGACCCCAAATCTCTCAGAAAATTCCACATATTTGCATTTTAGAGAACAGTATAACAAAATTAAGATTTGAGTCGGACAGTTTTCTTTATTTCAAAGTTAAAGTGTTGCTAAGGTCGAAAAATTCGCCCAAAAATGCACTTTTTCAACTTCCAAGACGGATAATTCCAGAACGCTGCCATCTTTAAAAAATCCGTCCGACACAAATCGAGATTTTTGTCTTACCTACAATTTAAAACGTTTCTGAGGTGAATTGAATTTGTTTCTGTTGCGGTTTAAATACCATGTTTGCACGCATGTCAGGTCGTGTGAGTAAGTGCAGGGGGTAACTTATATCCCCGTAAACAACAATTACGATCGTCAAGGTCACACACGATAACGACAGTAGCTTCGTTACATGTTACATATCCACTATAAAACTGGGCATAGATATACTGTCCCGAAATCGGTTTATAGTTGTGAAAAGGTGGATTTTTTACTGTTAGGCGGTACCCGTGTAAAAGCGGGCTTGAAGCCGCGGGTTTACTGTACATGACCGCGGGTAACCCCGGATCGAACGAACGTTCGGTTCGATTGACGTCATATCGAACATGATTCGATTCGAATGACGTCATATCGAACATGATTCTGTTCGATAAAAAGGTTGGAATATTTGGGCCCAAATTTGACCATCGTGTAATGCAAAACAAACAGGATTTTGAACTCATATACAACATAACGCCTATGTTTTCACAACTGTAAAATACTTCCCGCTATGGGAAACTGAAGCAAGTCGGTCATTTTACACCGATGCTAATTAGCATAAAGGTTTTACTACAAACCAAACGCTTGTTTCCTGAGTATATACTTCGAACCGAAGTGATATATTAATATGTAGATTCCGATATGATTGTAATTTGTATTTCCCAACTATTAATAATTTATATTGTAAACAACTTGATCAGAATTCAGCCCTATATGTCAAAGCTGCGAGATATGTTGTTGATATGTTGATACAAACAAATAAACCAATTATTATTATATGTTAGTCAAAAGATATTATTGTGTCTGTAAGACATACAGGCAAACACTTATACAAAAAGAACTACTAACAAGAAATCGAAGCTCCTTCAATGGCTTCATTCAAACAAACTCAACATTAACTTCTACCTTTCAACTACTGTTTACAATCACTTACAGATGTTAAGTACTGTACATTTACCTTATCCAATCAATACCAACAAATTTTGGTGTTCTACCACAAATTAAGTTTACTGTTAAAAAAATTACAAATCTGGTTATCAAATGATGGATTCGTTTCCAAAATATATGATTGATAGTTAAAGAAAGTATATTTGTCTGGCTAAGAATTATTCTTGTAAGTAAACCACAGTTTTACAGTGATTAAAAATGCAGTGGACAAAAGTGCCTAAGACATTTCGTCAGGAAAAACTTGCATATTTGCAAATATTAGTAGTTATCTTATAATAAATCATGTAGTTAGCCTAAATGGTTTCAAAATTATTGTGCTACATCCGCAAGCTACATATAGCCTGAAGATAGAAAAACTATATTCAAGAGAAGATTATGCACATTAAATGTCACTACGAGATGGTCACAGTTCCAGAGTTGGTGCCTCCGTGTGAATTCTTTTATGTCGAGTTAGGGCAGTCTTAGAAGCTGAAGAATAGCTACACTGGTCACATTTGTAGGGTTTTTCTCCTATATGGCTTCTCATATGTTGGGTTAAGTTAGACTTTTGAGCTGTCCTGTACCCACACTCCCCACACATGTAGGGTTTCTCACCCGTGTGTTTTGTGAGATGGAAGTCTAAATGAGATTTCTTTGCTGCAGAATAGTCACACTGGTCACACTTGTAGGGCTTTTCTCCTGTATGGGTTCTCATGTGCATGGATAAGTGAGACTTTTTAGCCGCCCTGTACCCACACTCCCCACACATGTAGGGTTTCTCACCGGTGTGTTTAGTGAGATGATAGTCTAAATGAGGTTTCTGTGCTGCAGAATAGTCACATTGGTCACACTTGTAGGGTTTTTCTCCTGTATGGGTTCTCATATGTTTAGATAAGTCATACATGTGAGCTGTCCTGTATCCACACTCCCCACACATGTAGGGTTTGTCACCGGTGTGCGTTGCTAGATGATAGTCCAAACTGGATTTGTGTGCTGCAGAATAGTCACACTGGTCACACTTGTAGGGTTTTTCTCCTGTATGGGTTCTCATATGTTGGGATAAGTGAGCCCTTTGAGTTGCCCTGTACCCACACTCCCCGCACATGTAGGGTTTGTCACCAGTGTGTTTTGCTTTATGTTCATCTAATTTACCTTTCTGTATTGCAGAATATTCACACTGGTCACACTTGTAGGGCTTTTCTCCTGTATGGGTTCTCATATGTATGGATAAGGTAGACTTGTAACCCGCCCTGTACCCACACTCCCCACACATGTAGGGTTTCTCACCAGCATTATCCAACTTGACTTGTGTTGCTGCCTGGTGTTCAACATTGCTTGTTTTGCTGTCACAGTCGACCTGGGAAACTCCGGTGGGAGACCCACCACAGCAGTTCTGACCAACTCCGGTGGGAGACCCGTGTTCTGCCATTGCCATGTTCAGCTTAAAATGAGAAAATGGAGAAATCATGGAGATTTGCAGAAAACAATGTATTTTCCCAATTAGATTGAAACGTAATTCATGACAACTCAATAAATGATACAAGGAGATAGTCATTGCAACTATAAAATTGGGCTCATTTGCTGTTCGACAAAATACATGTACACACACACACACACACACATGCATACACACACACACATACACACGCACACACAGAGGCACACACACACACACACGCATACACACACATGCACACATACACACGCACGCATACCTACTCACACGCATACACACACACATACACACACATATACACACCCACTCACCCACACATACACACACACGCATACACACACGCATACATACATACACACACGCATACATGCACACACACACACACAGTGACATACACACACACACACACACACACACACACATGCACACACAGACACAGACACACACACACACAGACAGTTACACACACAGGCAAACACACACACACAGACACACACACACGCAGACACACATACATACATACATACATACATTTTTAATGGATAAAAAGGCAACTGCCTGTGTGATCCATATCTGAAACCTTAAAACTACTACATTACAATAGATAAATTACAAAAATAATAAAATATACATTGTCCTCGCTAATACATGTACTTTGGCGATAGTTACTTAAACGTTCAGATTTACAATGTTAGAGTTGTACTTATAATGTCCAGAGTTCAGAGTTGTTATCATCAAGTTATAATGTCCAGAGTTCAGTAGTTTCTAACATTAAACGTTCAGATTTACAATGTTCAGAGTTGTACTCGTCTTGTAATGTCCAGAGTTCAGAGTTGTTATGATCAAGTTATAATGTCCAGAGTTCAGTAGTTTCTAACATTAAACGTTCAGATTTACAATGTTCAGAGTTGTACTCGTCTTGTAATGTCCAGAGTTCAGAGTTTGTTATTATCAAGTTGTAATGTCCAGAGTTCAGTAGTTTGTAATATCCAAAATATCAGAGTTTGTAATGTTCAAAATTCAGAGTTGTAATGTCCAGAGTTCAAAGTTGTAATGTTCAGAAGTTGTAATATCAAATTATGTGTATTCCGTCCCCCTCCAGTAACTGTCCAGTCTTGATTTAAAAGAGTTAACAGTGTCTGCTGCCACAACATCTGCGGGAAGGCTATTCCAAGCATTTATTGCTCGTACACTAAAAGAGTTTGATCTAGTTAACTTCTTCGCTTGTGGTTTGGCGATTTTGTATGGATGGCCTCTGGTACGTCCATCTACGTTTAAGTTGAACAGCCGGCCTGGGTCGACACGGTCGAAACCCTTGACGAACTTGAAGACTTGTATCACGTCACCTCTTTTGCGGCGGTGCTCAAGAGTAGGAAGTTGCAGACGACGTAATCTGTCCTCGTAGCTGATTTCTCTGAACCCAGGTACAAGTCGCGTCGCCTTGTGCTGTACTCTATTCAGTAGCTCCTGGTCACCTATAGAGTATGGACCCCATATCACATTACCATACTCTATAATGGGCCGAACCATAGTTTTGTACAACAGCGGTACGGTTGTCTTGTCAAGTCGTGGTACGGTTGTCTTGTCAAGTCTTGTCACACACACACACACGCGCGCGCGCGCGCGCACACATGCACACACACACACACACACACACACACACAACAAAAGAGTCGTCCCTTTACCCGAAAGGAA
>NW_017804354.1:1720919-1730825 GCF_001625305.1 Branchiostoma belcheri
CATAGTACACAATCACACACATGTACATACAAAAACACACACATATACATACATGCACACAAACACACACATACAAACACGCATACATGCATACATGCACATGCACGACACACACACACACACACACACACACACACAAAAAGAGTGCCTTTCCCAAGGAAACAGGGTCGGTGACTTGGCAGGATTCGAACCCCAGACCTGTTGGTTCTAATGCCCAGACGTAATAAGCTACACAGCCCCACATTGCATTTCTTTACAATCCAGTTAAAACTGCTGTTTTTCTATACCATTCCACGTCCTCCAAAAAAATTATGTCACTTTGCCTGATGCAGCATGACGTACTTGTACTAGTACGTGGCGAGGATCGAGCGTATGTTAGGTTTCGCCCCCCTCCCCCTTTAATTCAACGATATTCACATCCCGGAAATGTCTACAAATTATCATCCTACTGCGGTTCTTTTTCCACAGAAATGGTCTTAAACTATTACAAGCAACATTAGAATATTTTTCTGCCCGTTTCTAAGCCTTACCTGCTTCCTATGATGGTTTTTCTCTTCACGTAAACCTCGGGCAGCTTTGTCCTTCCTTCGTCTTGTGAGGTCAGAGGTGAATTCCAAGTGGGTCAAAGGTGAAGTTGTCGACCTGATTACCCATGTAGTACATTTGATGTCAGTTGGCACGTTACGTTTTCCTCATAATGTCAACGTTCTGCGTTTCAAACCCACCACTTTAACAACGTAACAAGCGTCTGACTTTTGTTTCTGATCTACTTTTAAAAGAGGTATATTAAGGGAATGAATGTCAAGCCAAACTGTTTGGTCTGAATCTTGATTTCTGTGATTTATGATCAACTCACCACCTCTGACAATATTCCATCCAAGGAAAAAAGGCAACACAGAAGGAAACATAATGTTCAAGGTACAAAACTATTTAATCATTTAGGTGGAAAATGTATGTAGATCTAGAAAAAAATACAAAACTGGAAATTAACTTGTATACAACCTATCGTCTACCTTTTCAATGGCGTAAAATAACTTCCTACTTTGGAAACTGAAGTACATCAGTCATTTTATACTGATACAAATCAATACTATTAGCTTTTGGGTTTATTTATACAAATCCTAGTAGTTGAAAGAGTTATACAATTATATCACAAGATACTATATCACAAGATATAATTGTGTTTGTAGGACATATAGGCAAACAATTCGTGGCAGGAACTACTAGTAGATACACAGGAAATCTAAGCTCGTACACACACACAACACTAACGTCTACACTCCAACTACTGTGTAAAAACACAGCACTGATGTCTACCTTTCAGCTTCAACTACTGTGTACAATCACTTACCGATGTTAATTACTGATTATGTATATGTACATAACACTTACTATTCTCACTCTACAATTCTAGATAGCTAGAACAGATTTTCATATCACATATTACAACAAAGTATATGGGCTACTAAGCGAAACTAAGACTTATTCGTGTAACTAAATCATAGCCATAACTTAATTAGATTTTAAAGTGAACAAGTATAGGGCTTTCTCGTGGGAAAACCTTTGCCTACTTGCAAACATCATGAATTCTTACAGAATATTCAGCCTAAATCTTAATGAACATAACTGTCATATACCCTTAAGATTCGTTTCAAAATATTAAGTAGTAAAAACTGTAGTTAACAGCAGACTGTGCGTCCTAAATGTCACTACGAGATGGTCACAGTTGCAGACTTGGTGCCTCTGTATGAATTTTCATATGTCGAGTTAGGGAAGTCTTAGAGGCTGCAGAATAGCTACACTGGTCACACTTGTAGGGTTTTTGTCCTGTATGGGTTCTCATATGTTGGGATAGGTGAAACTTTTTAGCTGTCCTGTACCCACACTCCCCACACATGTAGGGTTTCTCACCGGTGTGTTTTGTGAGATGATCGTCTAAATGAGACTTCCGTGCTGCAGAATAGTCACACAGGTCACACTTGTAGGGCTTTTCTCCTGTATGGGTTCTCATATGTCGGGATAAGTGAGACCTGTCAGCTGTCCTGTATCCACACTCCCCACACATGTAGGGTTTCTCACCGGTGTGTTTTGCTACATGTTCCTCTAAGTGAGATTTCCGTGCTGCAGAATAGTCACACTGGTCACACTTGTAGGGTTTTTCTCCTGTATGGGTTCTCATATGTTGGGTTAGAGCAGACTTGTTAGCTGCCCTGTACCCACACTCCCCGCACATCTAGGGTTTGTCACCGGTGTGTTTTGCTTTATGTCCATCTAATTTACCTTTCTGTATTGCAGAATAGTCACACAGGTCACACTTGTAGGGTTTTTCTCCTGTATGGGTTCTCAAATGTCGGGATAAGTGAGACTTTTGAGTTGCCCTATACCCACACTCCCCACACATGTAGGGTTTCTCACCGGTGTGTTTTGCTAGATGTTGGTCCAAACTGATTTTCTGTGCAGCAGAATAGTCACACTGGTCACACTTGTATGGTTTTTCTCCAGTATGGGTTCTCATATGTCGGGATAATTTAGACTTGTAAGCCGCCCTGTACCCACACTCCCCACACATGTAGGGTTTCTCACCAGCGTTATCCAAGTTGACGTGTGCTGCCGCCTGGTCTTCAGCATTGCTTGTTTTGCTGTCACAGTCAACCTGGGAAACCCCGGTGGGAGACCCATCACAGCAGTTCTGACCAACTCCGGTGGGAGACCCGTGTCCTGTGGTTGCCATGTTCAGCTTAAAATGAGAAAATGGAGAAATCATGACGATGCAGCGTAAATGATATAAATGCTAGATTGGAAATTTCCAGAAAACAATTGTATTTTCTCAATCAGGCTATAAGTATAACGTTATACAACTTTAACGTAATTCATGACAACCAAATAAATGATACAAGCTGTCGCGACCCTTAAATCAGGCTCATTTGCTGTTTGACCCAATACATGTACACATGCAGACATAAACACACATAAACACACACACACACACACATTCACACACACACACATACACACACACACACACACACACACACACATAAACAGGCAAAAATACACAGTCCCCCCCACACATACAAAAACACACACACACACACACACACACACACACACACACACACACACACACACACACACACTCACACACACACACGCACTCACACATACAAACACACACACACATTCACACATGCACAAACACATACACACACATGCACACACACACACACACACATACACACATGCACACACACATTCACACACACACACACACACACACACACACACACACACAGACACAGACTCCCAGACACAGGGTCGGTGACTTGTCAGGATTCGAACCCCAGACCTCTTGGTTCTAAGCCGATTAATGCCTAGCCGAAATACGCTAGAGAACCCCGCATTGCGTTTGTTTACAATCCAGTTAAAATTGCTGTTTTTCTATACCATTCCACGTCCTCCAAAAAAATGTCACTTTGCCTGATGCAGCATGACGTACTTGTACTAGTACGTGGCGAGGTTCGAACGTAAGTTAGGTTTCGCCCCCCTCCCCCTTTAATTCAACAAATTATCATCCTACTGCGGTTCTTCTTCCACAGAAATGGTCTTAAACTATTCGCCTCAACATTAGAATACTTTTCTGTCCGTTTCTAAGCCTTACCTGCTTCCTATGACGGTTTTCTCTTCACGTAAACCGAACTCGGGCAGCTTTGGGTCACCCAGCTTTGTCCTTCCTTCGTCTCGTGAGGTCAGAGGTGAACGCCCTTTAGGTCAAAGGTGAAGTTGTCGACCTGATTACCCATGTAGTACATTTGATGTCAGTTGGCACGTTACGTGTTTCTTCAAAATGTCAACGTTCTGCGTTTCAAACCGACCACCTTAACAACGTAACACGCGTCTAACTTTTGTTTCTGATCTAATACGAAAGAGATAATTTAAGGTAATAAATGTCACGCCAAACTGTTTGGCCTGAATCTTGATTTCTGTGTTTTATGATCAAATCACCACCTCTGACAATATTACATCCAAGGAAAAAAAGCAACACAGAAGGAAACATCATGTTCAATGAGATATTATACATCATGACGGAATAACTAAACTATTTGTCTATCAATGTATGCTATATAATCAGTATCGAGGTAGAGGAGCTATAGTTAAGATTCTACGTACAAAATGTCACTACGAGATGGTCACAGTTGATGACTGATTTATTGATTAAAAACATTTTGCAGCCCGGAGGCTGAATTGCATGTTTCCTTACATCAGTGTCCACCTTAACAACTTTAAAATATCCATCTAGCTAAGAATTTATACATAAAATTGAGTGGCTATCTCTACATATATACAGGGTCTCTACATATATAAATGATAAAAGACAATACATTATTTGTTTACGTTAACTCATTTAGGAGTTTTACTATATAGGGCAAGGGGCTCTTGGAGTAGCGCTTCGTACGTGATAGAATTGGGTCGAAGTTGCTTTTTTGCCTTGTTTTGACTCTGCGTGAATTCCGATATGTCGGGATAGGGCAGCCCTGGAGGCTACAGAATAGTCACACTGGTCACACTTGTAGGGTTTTTCTCCTGTATGTGACATTAGATGTGCTTTCAAGGAAGACTTATGTGCTGCAGAATAGTCACACTGGTCACACTTGTAGGGTTTTTCTCCTGTATGGATTCTCATGTGTTGGGATAGGTTATACTTTTTAGCCGCCCTGTACCCACACTCCCCACACATGTAGGGTTTCTCACCGGTGTGTTTTGTGAGATGATCGTCTAAATGAGGTTTCTGTGCAGCAGAATAGTCACACTGGTCACACTTATAGGGCTTTTCTCCTGTATGGGCTCTCAAATGTCGGGATAAGTTGGACCTGTCAGCTGTCCTGTATCCACACTCCCCACACATGTAGGGTTTCTCACCGGTGTGTTTTGTGAGATGATCGTCTAAATGAGACTTCCGTGCTGCAGAATAGTCACACTGGTCACACTTGTAGGGTTTTTCACCTGTATGGGTTCTCAAATGTCGGGATAAGTTGGACCTTGCACCTGTCCTGTACCCACACTCCCCACACATGTAGGGTTTCTCATCAGTGTGTTTTGCTTTATGTTCATCTAAAGAGACTTTCTGTGCTGCAGAATAGTCACACTGGTCACACTTGTAGGGTTTTTCTCCTGTATGGGTTCTCATATGTTGGGATAAGGTAGACTTGTTAGCTGTCCTGTACCCACACTCCCCACACATGTAGGGTTTCTCACCAGCATGTATTTCTAGATGTCTGTCCAAATTAGCTTTCTGTGCAGCAGAATAGTCACACTGATCACACTTGTAGGGTTTTTCTCCTGTATGGGTTCTTATATGCCGGGATAAGTGAGACTTCCAAGCCACCCTGTACCCACACTCCCCACACATGTAGGGTTTCTCACCAGCGTTATCCAAGTTGGCTTGTGCTGCCGCCTGGTCTTCAATATCGCTTGTTTTGCTGTCACAGTCGACCTGGGAAACCTTGGTGGGAGACCCATCACAGCAGTTCTGACCAACTCCGGTGGGAGACCCGTGTTCTGCCGTGGCCATGTTCAGTCTAATTGGAAAAAAAATATTCGAAGTGTGAAAAACTGCAAATGATAAACTTGACGGTTGAAAAGAGAGTCTTTATTATAGGTTTGGTCTCGTCTATCCGGACATTTCACAAATCATATTTTCTAGAATTGTAATGCACGTCTTATTGTTGGTTTCTTTTTCTTTAATACCCACGATCATAATAAAGATCATTCTGACATACTCATTTGCACCTGACTGAAGTGAGGAAAGTCGCGAACAGTGCCTTTCTCAAGGGCACATGATCAACTTGGCAGTCCAGGCAAGACCTCTAGGGGTTTTTTTTTATTGAAACATATAGTGACAAGACGTGGTGGCGACACTTATATTCATGTCATCTCCAGACAACACAAATTACACAAGACAAGCAAAGCACGAATTAACATACAGAAATTGAATACAATAATTAATCAATGAACAAGTGAAACAAATATATAACTACTGGCAGGACTGATTAAGTCATTACAAAAAACGATTGTAACAAAATGTCTGTACATATAGTAATATTTGAATATTGTACACTGTTGAGAGAAAAGTAGAACCTCTTAAAATCAAATGTACCAGAATATCATCAGAAACATCATCCAAGTCAGTAATGAAGCCAATCAGTGTTTTCAAGGTGCCAAAAAGGTGCCAAAAAATTACAGAACCTCTAAGTCGTAATACGCTACTCTCATTACGCAACCCCACATTGAGATTCTTCACAATCATTTTTGTATTTCTCTTTAGAATTCAATTAAAATTTCTCTATTTCTATATCATTCCACGTCCTTAAAAAGGCCACTTTGCCTGATGCAGCATGACGTACTTGTACTAGTAGGGAGACTAGAGGTGGCGAGGTTCGAACGTATGACTTCGCCCCCCTCCCCCTTTAATTCTACGATATTCACTTCCCGAAAATGCCCACAAATTATCATCCTACTGCGGTTTTTCTTCCACAAAAATTGTCTTAAACTATTCCCTCCAACCTTAGAATACTTTTCTGTCCGTTTCTAAGCCTTACCTGCTTCCTATGACGGTTTTTCTCTTCACGTAAACCGGAACTCGGGCAGCTTTGTCCCTCCTCCGTCTCGTGAGGTCAGAGGTGAGCGCAATGTGGGTCAAAGGTGAATTCTACCCCCTGATTATCCACATAATATATTTTATATCTGCCAGCACTTTAGCATGATTATTAATGATTCCTACTGTAAAAACTTATCAATATGCACAAATAATTGTTTGTGGTAAAGCATATTAAGAGCGAATGTCTGTAAGGATCAAACAATGGTGGCAGGGGTCAAAAAATCGATTTGGCTCAAACTTTGCACAGTGATAGTACTTGGCCCACAACCCCTCAAAATAGCTTTCTTTCCGGTCAACACCGATCGTTGCCATGGTAACGGGCCAAACAAGTTTCGGGGCCATTTTCCCTGATTTAGACATGTGAAAAACATGAAATTTGGCATAGTTTAAGGCACGATTACGAGCAAGTGCTTTAATATTATGGAAAAACAAAGTATGGGCATAAAAGACCAACTAATCCGCTATTCTAGAATAGCTTTGAAATTTTCAAGAAGTTCGTTTAAAGGACCTGGGCAACCCTAACACAATACAGTGTTTGAGGCTTATGAAAAAGCGCTATTTCTGCCCAATTTCAAAGTGCTGTAAGTCCAAAGATGGTAATTTTTTTGCTTCAAATTTGAATCATAGATACATAAACATATGTGCTATAAAATGCATGGTTGCAAACTTTGGGCACTTCTTTGGTTGTCACGTGGTTGTCCTTAGAAGTAGGTCAAATTTTGAATTTGAGGGAAAATATGATTTTCAGCCATGTTCAGGATACTATATCTACAAAAGAAAGAAAACAATCTGATAAAGTCTTTTGCCCAAAGTAACACTATGTTTTAGTCTATTCAATAAACACTTGGGGAAGTTGAAGTCTTATGTCGTTGGTGTGCACTTGTCCCTCAAAGTAGGCCATATTTTGGACATGTACAGAAATTGACATATATAGCTGTGTTTGAAGCTCTAGAAATAACAAAGTAGGATGTCATTTGAATTCAATCTTTGCAGGGAAGTACATATATGTCTTGTGTATCAAATGAATACTTGTGGAGGTTGAGGTCTTGTGTCGTTGGTGTGCCCTTGTCCCTCAAAGTAGGCCATATTTTGGACATTTACAGAAATTGACATATATGTCTATGTTTGAAGCTCTAGAAATAACAAAGTAGGATGTCATTTGAATTCAATCTTTGCAGGGAAGTACATATATGTACTGTGTATCAAATGAATACTTGTGGAGGTTGGGGTCTTGTGTCGTTGGTGTGCACTTGTCCCTCAAAGTAGGCCATATTTTGGACATGTACAGAAATTGACATATACGGCTATGTTTGAAGCTCTAGAAAGAATAAAGTTAGATGCTATTTGGATCCAATCTTTGCGGGGAAGTACATATATTTATAGTGTATCAAATGAATACTTGTGAAAGGGTGGGTTCTTGTGTCATTGGTGTGCACTTGTCCCTAAAAGTAGGCCATATTTTGGACATGTACAGAAATTGACATATTCGGCTATGTTTAGAGCTCTAGAAATAACAAAGTAGGATGTCATTTGAATTCAATCTTTGCAGGAAAGTACATATATGTATTGTGTATCGAATGAATACTTGTGGAGATTGGAGCCTTGTGTCGTTGGTGTGCACTTTTCCCTAAAAGTAGGCCATATTTTGGATATGTACAGAAATTGACATATACGGCTATCTTTAAAGGTCTAGAAATGACGAAGTGGGATGCCATTTTAATTCAATCTTTTAAGAGGAGTACATATATGTATTGTGTATCAAATAAGGGCTTGTGGAGGTTGGGGTCTTGTGTCGTTGTTGTATACTTGTCCCTAAAAGTAGGCCATATTTTAAAGAGCAAATGTCTGTAATGATCAAACAATAGTGAGCGGGGTCAAAAATCGATTTTGCTCATATTTTACACAGTGATAGTACTTCGCCCACAACCCCTTGAAATAGCTTTCTTTCCGCTCAAAACCCATTGTTGCCATGGCAACAGCCCATTCAAGTTTTGGGGCCATTTTGACAGATTTTTGCTTCTCTACAACACGGAAATTGGCAACGTTTAGGACGCGGTAACCGCCAACTGCTTTAAGTTAACGTAACGACAAATACTTCAGGATATTATTAGACCAATGCATTAACTTGTACGAAATAGGTGTGAAGTTGATGTACAGGCAGATTTCAGTCTTAGGGCAACCTCGAAGTAGGTCATTTTCCGCAATTGTCCCCAAATTTGGATTTTGGGCTGTTTTTGAGCTGATAAAAATACCAAAGTGAATTTATTTTCAGACCCATCCTTCTACCATGTGTTTATTATAGTATTGGCTATCACATGGGTGATTTTGAGGGCTTCCTTTTGTGTTCATGTCGAATATGCCTCTTTCTGTAAATGTTTAAAATATGGCCTACTTTTAGTGACAAGTATACAACGACACAATACATATAATTTTTTATGAACTCCTCTTAAAAGATTGAGTTAAATTAAAATCCTACTTCGTCATTTCTAGACCTACTTTTAGGGAAAAGTACACACCAACGACACAAGACCCCAACCTCTACAAGTATTAATTTGATACACAATACATATATGTACTTCCCTGCAAAGATTGAATTCAAATGACATCCTACTTTGTTCTTTCTAGAGCTTCAAACATATCCGTATATGTCAATTTCTGTACATGTCCAAAATATGGCCTACTTTGAGGGACAAGTGCACACCAAGGACACAAGGCCCCAATCTCCACAAGTATTCATTTGATATACTATAAATATATGTAATTCCCCGCAAAGATTGAATTCAAATAGCATCTAACTAGACCGTCAAACATAGTCGTACATGTATATGTCAATTTCTGTACATGTCCAAAATATGGCCTACTTTTAGGGACAAATGCACACCAACGACACAATGCCCCAATCTCCACAAGTATATATTTGATACACAATACATATATGTACTTCCCTGCAAAAATTGAATTCAAATGACATCCTACTTTGTTATTTCTAGAGCTCTAAACATAGCCGAATATGTCAATTTCTGTACATGTCCAAAATATGGCCTACTTTTAGGGACAATTGCACACCAACGACACAAGACCTCAACCTCCACAAGTATTCATTTGATACACAATACATATATGTACTTCCCTGCAAAGATTGAATTCAAATGACATCCTACTTTGTTATTTCTAGAGCTTCAAACATAGACATATATGTCAATTTCTGTAAATGTCCAAAACATGGCCTACTTTTAGGGACAAGGGCACAC
>NW_017804354.1:1731853-1733058 GCF_001625305.1 Branchiostoma belcheri
CATCAACAAATCTGGTCATTGGTCAGGTCAGAGGTCACCGCTTGGAGAAGAAGAAGAAGAAACTGAGCAAAAACAATGTTTTCCTTCGGTTAACATAATTAACACTATTGCTAACAACCCAATGCCCCTATGGCCTGAAAAGGCTATAGAAGGGCCTAAAATAGATTACAATACGATGTAGAAGCAGAGAGAAGATTTAAATGTTGGCATACTAGTACACACATTCCAAGAAATCAGCTAACTTCAGTTGGTGGGGGTAGCAACAAGAGATGGGGGGGGGGCATATATACTCTGTCAGATACAGTGTCTGTTGACCTATATATAGCATTATGTTAGACACATACCAACTAGTAATCTTGTTATTTGCCATACATTGTACCAGTGACAATCGTTGTGCAATAAACTTTGACTTGACTATGATAAAAGGATCAACATCTTCCTCACTAACATCTGCTTGGAGAGTTGTAACCACTAAAATCACATCTAGAGAATCACAAACTTTTTTCACAGAAAAATACTGTGCTTTTAAGAAAAATTATTGAATTAACAGTTTGTAACAAATATTTACTCAACCATAACTTTTAAAAGGCCGATAGAAAATTTTACCAACAATCCAAAACTTCTGTTAGGTTCACTTAGGCCACACCAATTTAATGAGTTTGAGTTTGAGTTTATTTAGATCCACAATTAGCTTAACAATTCATATTGCAGCTATTCTTCCTGTGGTCAATTAACATATACACCTGACACACATAAAATAACTTATACAGACATAAACATGTACAGAAACTCCACAAAAACACCAAGTGACAGAAACAAAGCTAGCTTACATGACCGCCATATATCTAAAATACCTATTTTACATTTCTCCAAAAGTTATTGCACATTGTTCCATGCCTCTACAATTTCATAGTGTTCCAGGTGTGTGACATCCGATACAAAAAGCGTTTTCTCTGAGCATTTGTTCTAGGTTTGGGGAGACGGATAGTTTGTGACTTTGTTGATCTGGTTTGGTATCCATGTGACTGAAACGTGATCTGTTTATACAGGGAAACAGGCTGTCTGTTCTTCATCATTTTGCGAAAAGTCAAAAGGTCTTTCTGTTGAATCCTCTCTTTCACGGGCAACCACCCAACATCTGCAGCAAAGCGTCCTTGCTTGTGGATCTGTTGCATCCGAGGGCAAGCCTCGCAGCTCTGTTTTGT
>NW_017804354.1:1733078-1735625 GCF_001625305.1 Branchiostoma belcheri
TAGGGTTTCTCACCAGCATAGCATTGTTAGATGTTTGTCCAAAGTGAATTTATGTGCAGCAGAATAGTCACACTGGTCACATTTGTAGGGTTTTTCTCCTGTATGTTTTCTCATATGTCGGGACAAGTGAGACTTGTAAGCCGCCCTGTACCCACACACCACACACATGTAGGGTTTCTCACCAGCGTTATCCAAATTGACTTCTTGTGCTACCGCCTGGTCTTCAGCATTGCTTGTTTTGCTGTCACAGTCGACCTGAGAAACTCCGGTGGGAGACCCATCACAGCAGTTCTGACCAACTCCGGTGGGAGACCCGTGTCCTGCCGTTGCCATGTTCAGCCTAACGAAAAAAAATGAAGAAATTATACAGATTAAGCGTTATAAGCTGTCAATGATAAAATAGAATTTATAGAAAACAAGCTTCTAAGAATGCTAACTTCACCAAGCATTACAATTTTAACCTAATGCATTACAACGAAACCCAATATAATTCTGACGTGTTGTCTTTCTCGCATTTGAATAAATTTGCTTCTATGTTGTTCCAAAATCATAATTTGAGATCTTACAATCACTCACTCACACCACAAATCTCTTAAAACATTTTATATCATATTAGTTATTACTTCTACAACTACGAACAATGGGTAAGATGACTCCATTCGCTAGGCTGGAAAGAGAGTCGGCAGTATAGCCTATAGGTTTGGTCACCAGGCTTCTCTGTTTTTACAAATCAGTTCTACGCGTTTCTAGATTTTGTAATGTACGCCTTGTGCGATTCTTTACAATACAATTAACATTTCCATATAATTTCACGTACTCTAAAAAGGCCACTTTGCCTGATGCAAATCGACGTACATGTAAGTGGCGAGGGTCGAACGTATGTTTGATTTCGCCCCCCTCCCCCTTTAATTCAACGATATTCACATCCCGAAAATGCCTACAAATTATCATCCTACTGCGGTTCTTCTTCCACAGAAATGGTCTTAAACTATTCCAATCAACATTAGAATACTTTCTTGTCAGTTTCTAAGCCTTATCTGCTTCCTATGATGGTTTTTCTCTTCACGTAAACCGTAACTCGGGCAGCTTTGTCCTTCCTTCGTCTCGTGAGGTCAGAGGTGAACTCGATCTGGGTCAAAGGTAAATTTGTTTGCCTGATTACCCAAGTAGTACATTTGATGTCAGTTGGCACGTTACGTGTTTCTTCTAAATGTTAACGTTCTGCATTTTAAACCCACCACTTTAACAACGTAACAAGCGTCTGACTTTTGTTTCTGATCTACTTTAAAAGAGATATATTAAGGGAATTAATGTCAAGCCAAACTGTTTGGTCCGAATCTTGATTTCTGTGTTTTACGATCAACTCACCACCTCTGACAATATTCCATCCAAAGAAAAAAAAAGCAACACAGAAGGAAACATCATGTTCAAGGTACATAACGATTTAATTGTGTTAGCGGAAAGTTTCTATTGATGCATCTTCTAAAAGTAATTCAAAACAAACAGGAACTTGAACTCACATACAACATAACGCCTACGTTTTCACAACTGTAAAATACTTCCTACTATAGGAAACTGAAGCAAGTCGGTCATTTCACACTAATGCAAATCAGCATAAAGATTTAACAAGAAATCGAAGCTCCTTCAATGGCTTGATTCAAACAAACTCAACATTGACTTCTACCTTTCAACTACTGTTTACAATCACTTACAGATGTTAAATACTGTACATTTACATTATCCAATCAATACCAACAAATTTTGGTGTTCTACCACAAATTAAGTTTACTGTTCAAAAATTACAAATCTGGTTATCAAATGATGGATTCTTTTCGAAAATATCTAATTGATAGTTAAAGAAAGTTTATTTGTCTGGCTAAGAATTATTCTTGTAACTAAATCACAGTTTTACAGTGATTCAAAAGCAGTGGACAAAAGTGCCTATGGCATTTCGTCAAAAAAAACTTGCATATTTGCAAATATTAGTAGCATATCTTATAATAAATCATGTAGTTAGCCTAAATGTTTTCAAAATTATTGTGCTGTATCCTTAACCCTAAACAGTACACCTGGGGTCCGCGCGGACCCCAGCACTATATATTCTGTAATATCTTTTTTGTTTCTAAAGATTTTTTTCTGAAATTTTAGGTAATTGTCACCCACAAAGTTGTCTCTCAATACAGTGCAGAAAACTCCGTTTCTACCATTTATAAAAAAAATTATATCTGATTTTCTTTTGGGGTCCGCGCGGACCCCAGCCGGCTTTCGATCATAATGGATACACTGGCGTTCTTATACATTACCTTATTTCCGTTTTTATATGTTTTTATGCATTCATCGTATGTCTACTAAGTTTTCAGAGAATGGTGTAGTAATAGAATTAAATTTTAATAACTTTGGTGTAATTATGACGTCATATGACGTCAGAGCTAATAATATAGTCCGCCATATTGGATTTTGACCAATGACGTCATCAAATTAGCATATTCTATGCATATTAAATGATTTAACTTATATTTAATTATGTAAGATGTTATTAATGTTGGA
>NW_017804354.1:1735675-1741403 GCF_001625305.1 Branchiostoma belcheri
TTCCAAGATGTCTTGTGTCAGCCAAGGGGCTGCACTTGACCTGACGGTGAATTTCCTTATTGGGGCGTGTCTGTCACATGTGTCCTGTAAGATGTCAGAAACATCTCTGTCGCCTGATTGACATCATCGAAGTTATACACCAGGTGCCATGGCGCCTCCTTTATGTCAGAATGGAATGTTTCCTCGTTGAAATCCTTGTATGTTCGTTTATGCACAGTTCTAGGTCCTGTTGTTTGGAGTTTTGCCTTGCGGGAAAACATCACTGCGTCGTGATCCGAGAAACCAATTGTCCGTATAGTTGCTTTGCTGCATTTGTCCGGTTGATTTGTAAACACTAGATCGATGCAGGATTCCACCACTGATTGTCCTCGGTTCACAGTTCTTGTTGGCTTGTCAACTAACTGTTGCACACCGTAACTTTGTGTTATGTCTTGTAGTCTCTTTGATGCATCTGATGATTTGATCCAATCAACATTAAAGTCTCCCAGAACGTAGATTTCCCTTTGCTCAGCTGTTGCTCTGTCCAACATTTTCTCAAAGTGTTCTATCCATTCAGTTTTAGCATTCGGTGGTCTGTATATTACCGCCAGTAGAAATGAAGCAACATGTGGCATATGAACTTCAATCCAAAGTGCCTCTATAGAGGGTATCATGAGATCTTCTCTAACATTGACAGTGATGATACTAGAAACATACAGTGCTACACCTCCTCCCCTTCCATTTCTATCCTTTCTATGAATACTATATCCTTCTACACACAACTGTCCATCTGATATGGAATCGTCAAGGTGCGTTTCTGATACAGCCATTAAATGTATATTGTCCTGTTTCATTACTTGGGCTAAGTCATTTACTTTGTTACGCAGGCTACATACATTGAGTTGGGCTATGTTCAAACCTCGTGATTTCGTCATTGTTGCGATGATACAAACAAGCACAACTGTATACATGTACAACTTCATTGTCCCCCTTCAGACACAGAAATTCCACAAAAGAATTCCTTAACTGCTAGCTCAATCTAATTACCAGAATTCCACAACACGTTTTGGCTTCGATCAATTTACATATCAAACTAGACTTAGAGGCATTCAAACTTCAAACTTCACTCTAAAACACTTTAAAACCACAGAATATTCAGACAAATAACCGACTGTAAGTGGTAAAAAAAATGCACTAGTACAAGTAGTAACAATACTCAAAGCTAAAAACATCTACTAGTACATGGATCATTGACAGAGAGGCATTGTCCGTAACACATGCTTTGCACTCATTTCTATTTTCCATTCATAACTCACTAAAAAGGACAACGAAATTACAATAGTCTAGTTACCATGATTAGCAGAGAAGAGCAACAGCACGGTCAATGCACCTCTGTTAGCGTAGGCAAGAAGTCCGAGGTCAGCAATCATGGCGCCCTCCCCCCTCAGGAGAAGTAGAAATTCAACTTACAATAAAAGCACTCAATAATACAAAATTACAAAAATAGCTTATTCGACACACTCTAAGAGTCGTTAGATACCATCTACGTGCTTGATGCACCTGGATGGTTCATCTAGAAGAAGATTTTGACGGATTTAAAATGATTTCTCACAGAGTACCAGAATTTAGTGTGCAGCCATCTTGGTGACCTCTGACCCTTTTACCAATTTTACCAACAATCCAAAACTTCTGTTAGGTTCACTTAGGCCACACCAATTTAATTTGTTGGTTGTTGAATTTATTCTTTAACAATGAATTTGAACCTATAACCAACAATGATAGATGGAACAGGCAAATATCGTAAAAGAAACGGGCAAGTACGAAAACTTGAATTTGACTGTATTTACTAAAAAAAAGAGCGCACTCAAACATATACAAAAGACTCAAGTCTTGTTTTCAATATATTTTTCTAGCTGAACATATGTTTCGAATTCCAAAAAGACAAATAAGATTTGTATGGCCATAGCACTACAATGCATTCTAGCCTAAAACAGTAAATATATTGAGGTTATAACTTTGGAGTATAACTTTTAGATACCCAAACGGTAACCAACATATTTAACAAGTCAGTTTGAACATCAGTAAAGAACTTATACATCTATATCTTCGATGAAAAATTTACGCCTATACAGCATTAGGTGTCAGGGCTCGAAATACTGGGTGCATGTGCACCTTAGTGCACCCAAATTTGGACCTGTGCACTTATTTCTTCCTTTTTTCTGTGGGTGCACTAGAGCACCCAAATATTTTGTAGGTATTTTTGTACATACTAAATGTATAATAGTATACAGGATATTCTTGGCATCTAAGTGTCAGAAAAATACTGTACTTGTTTAAGATTTTGAAGTTAGCTCCCATTTTAGATTCAAGCTCAGAAGAGGAGCAGTAAGATCTGTAATTAAGTCTTGTTTTATATGGTGCACCCAAATATTTTCTGTGCACCTAATTTCTTAGGTTGGGTGTACCAGTGCACCTATTTCCAAAAAGGAATTTCGAGCCCTGGAGTAGTAATCAGGCCCATGTACAGATTAACACTAGACTAAGACTAGAGCTAACATGGTCACTCCTGGAGAGGGTCTTCTTCCATTTTGACTTTCTTGCTACAACTAAAAGGGGACAAAGTTGTTGGTTGTACCTTTGTCACACTTGTAGATTCAGGTTTTTCTACTGTATGAGTTTTTAAATGTTGTGATAGATAGTCCTTCTGAGCGGTCCTGTACCCACACTCCCCACACATGTATGGTTTGTGTGTTGCTAGATGTTGGTCCAAAAAATATTTCCGTGAAGCGGAATAGTCACACTGGTCACACTTGAAGGGTTTTTCTCCTGTATGCGTTTTCATATGTTGGGACAAGTTGGACTTCAAAGCTGTCCTGTACCCACACTCCCCACACATGTAGGGTTTCTCACCGGTGTGTTTTGCTAGGTGTTTATCCAAATCATATTTCCGTGCAGCAGAATAGTCACACTGGTCACACTTGTAGGGTTTTTCTCCTGTATGGGTTCTCATATGTCGGGATAAGGTAGGCTTCAGAGTTGCCCTGTACCCACACCTCCCCACCACATGTAGGGTTCTCACCGGTGTGTTTTGCTAGATGTTGGTCTAAATTGTGTTTCAGTGCTGCAGAATAAATCACACTGGTCACATTTGTAGGGTTTTTCTCCTGTATGAGTTCTCATATGTTGGGATAAGGTAGACTTGTAAGTCGCCCTGTACCCACACTCCCCACACATGTAGGGTTTCTCACCAGCGTTATCCAAGTTGGCTTGTGCTGCCGCCTGGTCTTCAACATCGCTTGTTTTGCCGTCACAGTCGACCTGGGAAACCTTGGTGGGAGACCCATCACAGCAGTTCTGACCAACTCCGGTGGGAGACCCGTGTTCTACCGTGGCCATGTTCAGTCTAATTGGAAAAAAAATAATCGAAGTGTGAAAAACTGCAAATGATAAACTTGACGGTTGAAAAGAGAGTCGTTATTATAGGTTTGGTCTGGTCTATCCGGACATTTCACAAATCATATTTTCTAGAATTGTAATGCACGTCTTATTGTTGGTTTCTTTTTCTTTAATACCCACGATCATAATAAAGATCATTCTGACATACTCATTTGCACCTGACTGAAGTGAGGAAAGGCGTGAACAGTGCCTTTCTCAAGGGCACATGATCAACTTGGCAGTCCAGGCAAGACCTCTAGGGTTTTTTTTTATTGAAACATATAGTGACAAGACGTGGTGGCGACACACTCAAGTTACACTTATATTCATGTCATCTCCAGACAACACATATTACACAAGACAAGCAAAGCACGAATTAACATATAGAAATTGAATACAATAATTAATCAATGAACAAGTGAAACAAATATATAACTACTGGCAGGACTGATTAAGATATTACAAAAAACAATTGGATTCTAACAAAATGTCTGTACAAATAGTAATATTTGAATATTGTACATTGTTGAGAGAAAAGAATTGAAGAACCTCTTAAAATCATCAGAAAGATCATCCAAGTCAGTAATGAAGCCAATCAGTGTTTTCGAGGTGCCAAAAAGGGCATTTCGCTGTTGAGTGTAGTTGGGGCAGTGAAACAAAAAGTTACAGAACCTCTAAGTCGTAATACGCTACTCTCATTACGCAACCCCACATTTTTGCGATTCTTCAGAATCATTTTTGTTTTCTCTTTAGAATTTAATTAACATTTCTCTATTTCTATATCATTCCACGTCCTTAAAAAGGCCACTTTGCCTGATGCAGCATGACGTACTTGTACTAGTAGGTGGCGAGGTTCGAACGTATGACTTCGCCCCCCTCCCCCTTTAATTCAACGATATTCACATCCCGAAAATGCCTACAAATTATCATCCTACTGCGGTTCTTCTTCCACAGAAATGGTCTTAAACTATTCCCCTCAACATCAGAATACTTTTCTGTCCGTTTCTAAGCCTTACCTGCTTCCTATGGAGGTTTTTCTCTTCACGTAAACCGGAACTCGGGCAGCTTTGTCATTCTGTCGTCTCGCGAGGTCAGAGGTGAACGCCTATGGGTCAAAGGTGAAATTGTCGACCCGATTACCCAAGTAGTGCATTTGATATCGGTTTGAACGTTACGTTGTCTTTATAATGTCAACGTTCTGCGTTCAAACCTACCAATTTAACAACGTAACAAGCGTCTGACGTTTGTTTCTGATCTATAACGAAAGAGAGATTTTAAGGGAATAAATGTCAAGGCAAACTGTTTGGTCTGAATCTTGATTTCTGTGTTTTATGATCAACTCACCACCTCTGACAATATTCCATCCAAGGAAAAATAGCAACACAGAAGAAAACATTATGTTCAAGGTATTATACGATTTAATTATGTCAGTGCAAAATATCTGTAGATCTAGAAAAAAAATACAAAACAGGAAATTTACTTGTATACAACCTATCGTCTACCTTTTCAAAGGCGTAAAATAACTTCCTACTTTGGAAACTGAAGCACATTTGTCCTTCTACACTGATACAAATCAATACTATTAGCTTTTGGGTTTATTTATACAAATCCTAGTAGTTTAAAGAGTTATACAATTATATCACAAGATATAATTGTGTTTGTAGGACATATAGGCCAACACTTCGTGACAGGAACTACTAGTAGATACACAGGAAATCTAAGCTCGTACACACACAACACTAACGTCTACATTCCAACTACTGTGTACAAACACAGCACTAATGTCTACCTTTCAGCTTCAACTATTGTGTACAATCACTTACCGATGTTAATTACTGATTATGTATATGTAAATTATTCAATGTATACGTAACGCTTACTATTCTCACTCTACAATTCTAGATAGCTAAAATAGATTTTGATATCTGATATTACAACAAAGTATATGGGTTACTAAGCGAAACTAAGACTTATTCTTGTACCTAAATTATAGCCATAACTTATTAGATATTAAAGAAAACAAGTATAGGGATTTTTCTTGGGAAAAACCTTTGCCAACTTGCAAACATCATGAATTCTTACAGAATATTCAGCCTATATCTTAATAAACATAACTGTCATATACCCTTAAGATTCGTATCAAAATATTAAGTAGAGAAACTGCAGTTAACAGCAGACTGAGCGTACTAAATGTCACTACGAGATGGTCACAGTTGCAGACTTGGTGCCTCTGTGTGGATTTTCATATGTCGAGATAGGATAGCATTAGAGGCTGCAGAATAGCTACACTGGTCACACTTGTATTGGTTTTCTC
>NW_017804354.1:1741423-1750777 GCF_001625305.1 Branchiostoma belcheri
TGCAGAATAGTCACACTGGTCACACTTGTAGGGTTTTTCTCCTGTATGGGTTCTCATATGTTGGGCTAAGTGGTACTTTTGGGCTGTCCTGTACCCACACCCCCCACACATGTAGGGTTTCTCACCAGCATGTATTTCTAGATGTCTGTCCAAATTAGCTTTCTTTGCTGCAGAATAGTCACACTGGTCACACTTGAAGGGTTTTTCTCCTGTGTGGGTTCTCATATGTTTAGATAATGTAGACTTGTAAGTCGCACTGTACCCACACTCCCCACACATGTAGGGTTTCTTAGCAGCGCTATTCAAGTTGACTTGTTGTGCTGCCGCCTGGTCTTCAACATTGCTTGTTTTGCTGTCACAGTCGACCTGGGAAACCCCGGTGGGAGACCCATCACAGCAGTTCTGACAAACTCCGGTGGGAGACCCGTGTCCTGCCATTGCCATGTTCAGCCTAACTAAAAAAAACGAAGAAATTATACAGATTAAGCGCTATAAGCTGTCAATGATAAAATAGAATTTATAGAAAACAAGCTTTAAAGAATTCTAACTTCGCCAAGCTTTACAATTTTAATCAAATGCATTACAACGTAACCCAACATAATTCTGACGTGTTGTCTTTCTCGCATTTGAATAGGTTTGCTTCTATGTTGTTCCAAAATCATAATTTGAGTTCTTATAATCAATCACTCACACCACCAATCTCTTAAAACATTTTATATCATATTAGTTATTACTCCTACGACTACGAACAATGTGCAAAAATGACCCCATTCGCTAGGCTGGAAAGAGAGTCGGCAGTATAGCCTATAGGTTTGGTCACCAGGCTTCTCTATTTACTGTTTTTACAAATCAGTTCTACGTGTTTCTAGATTTTGTAATGTACGCCTTGTGCGATTCTTTACAATACAATTAACATTTCCATATAATTTCACGTACTCTAAAAAGGCCACTTTGCCTGATGCAAATCGATGTACCTGTAAGTGGCGAGGGTCGAACGTATGTTTGGTTTCGCCCCCTCCCCCTTTAATTCAACGATATTCACATCCTGAAAATGTCTACAAATTATCGTCCTACTGCGGTTCTTCTTCCACAGAAATGGTCTAAAACTATTCCCCTTAACAATAGAATAATTTTCTGTCCGTTTCTAAGCCTTACCTGCTTCCTATGACGGTTTTTCTCTTCACGTAAACCGGAACTCGGCAGCTTTTGCTTTGTACTTCCTTCGTCTCGTGAGGTCAGAGGTGAACAACGATCTGGGTCAAGGGTGAAATTGTGGACCTGATTACCCACATTGTACATTTGACGTCAGTTGGCACGTTACGCTTTCCTCATAATGTCAACGTTCTGCGTTTCAAACCCACCACTTTAACAACGTAACAAGCGTCTGACGTTTGTTTCTGATCTACTTTTAAAAGAGATATTTTAAGGGAATTAATGTCAAGCCAAACTGTTTGGTGTGAATCTTGATTTCTGTGTTTTATGATCAACTCACCACCTCTGACAATATTCCATCCAAGGAAAAAAAAAGCAACACAGAAGGAAAATTTATGTTCAAGGCATTACATTATTTAATTATGTCAGTGCAAAATATCTAGATCTAGATACACCTTCGAAAAAAAACCCAGGAAATTTACTTGTATACAACCTATCGTCTACCTTTTCACTGGCGTAAAATTACTTCCTACTTTGGAAACTGAAGCACATCAGTCATTTTACACTGATACAAACCAATACTATTAGCTTTTGGTTTTATCCTAACAAATCCTAGTAGTTTAAAGAGTTGATAGTCACAAGATATAATTGAGTTTGTAGGACATGTAGGCAAACACTTCGTGACAGGAACTACTAGTAGATACACAGGAAATCTAAGCTCGTACACACACAACACTAACGTCTACACTCCAACTACTGTGTACAAACACAGCACTAATGTCTACCTTTCAGCTTCAACTACTGTGTACAATCACTTACCGATGTTAATTACTGATTATGTATATGTACATTATCCAATCTATACTATAACGCTTACTATTCTCACTCTACAATTCTATATAGCTAAAATAGATTTTCATATCTCATATTACAACAAAGTATATGGGCTACGAAGCGAAACTAAGACTTATTCGTGTAACTAAATTATAGCCATAACTTAATTAGATATTAAAGTGAACAAGTATAGGGCTTTCTCGTGGGAAAACCTTTGCCTACTTGCAAACATCATGAATTCTTACAGAATATTCAGCCCAAATCTTAATGAACATAACTGTCATATATCCTTAAGATTCGTATCAAAATATTAAGTAGAAAAAACTGTAGTTAACAGCAGACTGTGCCTACTAAATGTCACTACGAGATGGTCACAGTTGCAGACTTGGTGCCTCTGTGTGGATTTTTATATGTCGAGATAGGATAGCATTAGAGGCTGCAGAATAGCTACACTGGTCACACTTGTAGGGTTTTTCTACCGTATGGGTTCTCATATGTCGGGATAAGGCAGGCCTTTAAATCTGTCCTGTATCCACACTCCCCACACATGTAGGGTTTCTCACCGGTGTGTTTTGTGAGATGATCGTCTAAATGAGACTTCCGTACTGCAGAAAAGTCACACTGGTCACACTTGTAGGGTTTTTCTCCTGTATGGGTTCTCATGTGTTGGGATAAGTTAGACTTGATAGCTGTCCTGTATCCACACTCCTCACACATGTAGGGTTTCTCACCGGTGTGTTTTGCTAGATGTTGGTCCAAATGATATTTCCGTGCTGCAGAATAGTCACACCGGTCATACTTGTAGGGTTTTTCTTCTGTATGGGTTCTCATATGTCGGGATAAGGTAGACTTTCTAGCTGTCCTGTACCCACACTCCCCACACATGTAGGGTTTCTTACCATCGTTATTCAAGTTGACTTGTTGTGCTGCCGCCTGGCCTTGAACATTGCTTGTTTTGCTGTCACAGTCGACCTGGGAAACCCCGGTGGGAGACCCATCACAGCAGTTCTGACCAACTCCGGTGGGAGACCCGTGTCCCGCCATTGCCATGTTCAGCCTAACGAAAAAATTAAGAAATTATACAGATTAAGCGTTATAAGCTGTCAATGATAAAATAGAATTTATAGAAAACAAGCTTTAAAGAATTCTAACTTCGCCAAGCTTTACAATTTTAATCAAATGCATTACAACGTAACCCAAGATAATTCTGACGTGTTGTCTTTCTCGCATTTGATTAAATTTGCTTCTATGTTGTTCCAATCATAATTTGTGAGATCTTACAATCACTCACACCACCAATCTCTTAAAACATTTTATATCATATTATTTATTACTTCTACGACTACGAACAAATTGGGTAAAATGACCCCATTCGCTAGGCTGGAAAGAGAGTCGGCAGTATAGCCTATAGGTTTGGTCACCAGGCTTCTCTATTTACTGTTTTTACAAATCAGTTCTACGCGTTTTTAGATTTTGTAATGTACGCCTTGTGCGATTCTTAACAATACAATTAACATTTCTATATAATTTCACGTACTCTAAAAAGGCCACTTTGCCTGATGCAAATCGACGTACATGTAAGTGGCGAGGGTCGAACGTATGTTTGATTTCGCCCCCCTCCCTCTTTAATTCCACGATATTCACATCCCGAAAATGCCTACAAATTATCATCCTACTGCGGTTCTTCTTCCACAGAAATAGTCTTAAACTATTCCCCTAAACATTACAATACTTTTCTGCCCGTTTCTAAGCCTTACCTGTTTCCTATGACGGTTTTTCTCTTCACGTAAACCGGAACTCGGACAGCTTTGTCCTTCTGTCGTCTCGTAAGTCAGAGGACAACACCAAATGGGTCAAAGGTAAAGTTGTGTGCCTGATTACCCACATTGTACATTTGACATCACTTGGCACGTTACGTTCTCCTCATAATGTCAACGTTCTGCGTTTCAAACCGACCACCTTATAACATAACAAGCGTCTAACTTTTGTTTCTGATCTAATACGAAAGAGATAGTTTTAGGGAATAAATGTCAAGCCAAACTGTTTGGTCTGAATCTTGACTTCTGTGTTTTATGATCAACTCACCACCTCTGACAATATTCCAAGAAAAACAAGCAACACAGAAGGAATCATTATGTTCAAGGTACATAACGATTTAATTGTGTTAGTGGAAAGTTTCTATAGATACATCTTCTAAAAGTAATGCAAAACAAACAGGAACTTTTACTCGTATCCAAAATAACGCCTACGTTTTCAGAACAGTGAAATACTTCCTTCTATTGGAAACTGAAGCAAGTCGGTCATTTTACACCGATGCAAATCAGCGCAAAGATTTTACTACAAACCAAACGCTAGTTTCCTGAGTATATGTTAGTCAAAAGATATTCTTGTGTCTGTAAGACATACAGACAAACACTTAGACAAAGTGAAGTAGAAAATAGAAGGTCTTTCAATGGCTTCGTTCAAACAAACTCAACATTAACTTCTAACTTTCAACTACAGTTTACAATCACTTACCGATGTTAAATACTGTACATATACATTATCCAATCAATACCAAAAAAATTCGGTGTTCAACCACAAATTAAGTTTACTGTTAAAAAAATACAAATCTGGTTATCAAATGATGGATTCGTTTCCAAAATATATGATTGATAGTTAAAGAAAGTATATTTGTCTGGCTAAGAATTATTCTTGTAACTAAACCACAGTTTTACAGTGATTAAAAATGCAGTGGACAAAAGTGCTTACGACATTTCGTAAAAAAACTTGCATATTTGCAAATATTGGTAGCATATCTTATAATTATATAATAAATCATGTAGTTAGCCTAAATGTTTTCAAAATTATTGTGCTGTATCCTTAAACTTAATATAATCTGAAAATAGAAAAACTATACTTAAGAGAAGATTATGCACATTAAATGTCACTACGAGATGGTCACAGTTGCAGAGTTGGTGCCTCCGTGTGAATACTTTTATGTCGAGTTAGGGAAGACTTAGAGGCTGAAGAATAGCTACACTGGTCACACTTGTAGGGTTTTTCTGATCTATGGGTTCTCATATGTTGGGTTAAGTTAGACTTTTGAGCTGTCCTGTATCCACACTCCCCACACATGTAGGGTTTCTCACCGGTGTGTTTTGTGAGATGGAAGTCTAAATGAGATTTCTTTGCTGCAGAATAGTCACATTGATCACACTTGTAGGGTTTTTCTCCTGTATGAGTTCTCATATGTCGGGATAAGGCAGACTTTTTAGCCGCCCTGTACCCACACTCCCCACACATGTAGGGTTTCTCACCTGTGTGCTTAGTGAGATGATAGTCTAAATGAGGTTTCTGTGCTGCAGAATAGTCACACTGGTCACACTTGTAGGGTTTTTCTCCTGTATGGGTTCTCATATGTTTAGATAAGTCATACATGTGAGTTGTCCTGTATCCACACTCCCCACACATGTAGGGTTTGTCACCGGTGTGTGTTGCTAGATGTCGGTCCAAAGCAGATTTCTGTGCAGCAGAATAGTCACACTGGTCACACTTGTAGGGTTTTTCTCCTGTATGGGTTCTCATATGTCGGGATAAGTCAAACTTGTAAGCTGCCCTGTACCCGCACTCCCCACACATGTAGGGTTTCTCACCAGCGTGTTTAGCTAGATGTCGGTCTAAATTTGATTTCTGTGCAGCAGAATAGTCACACTGGTCACACTTGAAGGGTTTTTCTCCTGTATGGGTTCTCATATGTCGGGATAAGTCAGACTGTTTAGCTGTCCTGTACCCACACTCCCCACACATGTAGGGTTTCTCACAAGCGTTATCCATGTTAACTTGTGCTGCTTCCTGATATTCAGCATCGCTTGTTTTGCTGTCACAGTAGACCTGCGAAACCCCGGTGGGAGACCCATCACAGCAGTTATGACCAACTCCGGTGGGAGACCCGTGTCCTGTCGCTTCCATGTTGAGCCTAATGAAAAAATGAAGAAATTATACACATGGTCAGAATTGTCAATGATAAAATTGGGTTTATAGATAATTAGGTTTAAAGAGTTTTGACTTCAACAATTAATTATGCATAACAACATAACCCACCATAATTCCTCCTCTCCGAAAGGAGGAGGAAAGCCCGCCTCACAACATTCTACAAAATAGTGCATAAAATTACTACTATCCCTACAGATAAACTGCTCAGGCCAGCTCAGGGGCGTAGCCGAGGGAGTCATCAGTATAAATTCCAACCTATACACGCAGCTACAGACATCTATAAATATTCCCGCTTCCCCCGCACAATCCCACAATGGAACGCCTTGCCTGGCCCGGTAATCATGGCTCCCACCGTTGAGTCCTTCCGGGCCAGGCCCGAGGCCCTGCCCGCCTTAGACCAATTAACGCCCCCCCCCCCCCCCCAAGAGCCCCAACAGGGGCTATATGGGGGTATAGCCGGCAAAGATGAAGATGAATTCTAGCGTGTTGCATATTTTGCATTTAAATAAAGTTGCTTTTATGTTGCGGCAAAATAAATGTTAGATCTTGATGATCACTCTCACTCACCCACTCACGCACCCACTCACTCAAGATCACTCTCTCACACTCACTTACTTCACCTAGCTTGTTCACTCAATCACTCGGTTACCCTCTCACTCATTCACACCACAGAGTTTGCTGAAAATATTTCAGTTATCAATTCTACACCTACAAACAATGGGTAAAATGGGAAGCTAGGCTGGAAAGAGAGTCGGCAGTATAGCCTATAGGTTTGGTCACCAGGCTTCTCTATTTACTGTTTTTACAAATCAGTTCTACGCGTTTCTAGATTTTGTAATGTACGCCTTGTGCGATTCTTTACAATACAATTAACATTTCCATATAATTTCACGTACTCTAAAAAGGCCACTTTGCCTGATGCAAATCGACGTACATGTAAGTGGCGAGGGTCGAACGTATGTTTGATTTCGCCCCCCCCCCTCCCCTTTAATTCAACGATATTCACATCCCGAAAATGTACACAAATTATCATCCTACTGCGGTTTTTCTTCCACAGAAATGGTCTAAAACTATTCCAATCAACATCAGAATATTTTTCTGCCCGTTTCTAAGCCTTACCTGCTTCCTATGACGGTTTTTCTCTTCACGTAAACCGGCACTCGGGCAGCTTTGTCCTTCTGTCGTCTCGTGAGGTCAGAGGTGAACTCAATGTGGGTCAAAGGTAAATTTGTTTGCCTGATTACCCAAGTAGTACATTTGATGTCAGTTGGCACGTTACGTGTTTCTTCATAATGTGAACGTTCTGCGTTCAAACCTACCACTTTAAGAACGTAACAAGCGTCTGACATTTGTTTCTGATCTACTTTGAAAGAGATAAAATTAAGGGAATGAATGCCAAGCCAAACTGTTTGGTCTGAATCTTGATTTCTGTGTTTTATGATCAACTCACCACCTCTGACAATATTCCATCCAAGGAAAAAAAGAGCAACACAGAAGGAAACATCATGTTTAAGGTACATAACGATTTAATTGTGTTAGCGGAAAGTTTCTATAGATACATCTTCTAAAAGTAATGCAAAACAAACAGGAACTTGAACGCATATACAACATAACGCCTACGTTTTCACAACTGTGAAGTACTTCCTACTATTGGAAACTGAAGCAAGTCGGTCATTTTACACCGATGCAAATTAGCATAAAGATTTTACAACAAACCAAACGCTAGTTTCCTGAGTATATACTTCGAACCAAAGTGATATATTAATATGTAGATTCCGATATGATTGTAATTTGTATTTCCCTACTATTAATAATTTATATTGTAAACAACTTGATCAGAATTCAGCCCTATATGTCAAAGCTGCGAGATATGTTGTTGATATGTTGATACAAACAAATAAACCAATTATTATTATATGTTAGTCAAAAGATATTATTGTGTCTGTAAGACATACAGGCAAACACTTAGACAAAGTGAAGTATTAACAGAAAATGGAAGCTCCTTCAATGGCTTCATTCAAACAAACTCAACGTTAACTTCTACCTTTCAACTACTGTTTACAATCACTTACCGATGTTAAATACTGTATATTTACATTATCCAAAAAATACCAACAAATTTTGGTGTTCTACCACAAATTAAGTTTACTGTTCAAAAATTACAAATCTGGTTAACAAACGATGGAGTCGTTTCCAAAATATATGATTGATAGTTAAAGAAAGTATATTTGTCTGGCTAAGAATTATTCTTGTAACTGAACCACAGTTTTACAGTGATTAAAAATGCAGTGGACAAAAGTGCCTACGACATTTCGTTAAAAAAAACTTGCATGTTTGCAAATATTAGTAGCATATCTTATAATAAATCATGTAGTTAGCCTAAATGGTTTCAAAATTATTGTGCTGTATCCTTAAACTTAATATAATCTGAAAATAGAAAAACTATACTTAAGAGAAGATTATGCACATTAAATGTCACTACGAGATGGTCACAGTTTCAGAGTTGGTGCCTCCGTGTGAATTCTTTTATGTCGAGTTAGGGCAGTCTTAGTGTCTGTAGAATAGCTACACTGGTCACATTTGTAGGGTTCCTCTCCTATATGGGTTCTCATATGTTTGGATAAGTCAGACTTTTGAGCTGTCCTGTACCCACACTCCCCACACATGTAGGGTTTCTCACCAGTGTGTTTTAGTACATGTCTGTCCAAATGAGCTTTCCGTGTTGCAGAATAGTCACACTGGTCACACTTGTAGGGTTTCTCTCCTGTATGAGTTCTCATGTGCATGGATAAGTGAGACTTTTTTGATGTCCTGTACCCACACTCTCCACACATGTAGGGTTTCTCTCCTGTATGAGTTCTCATGTGCATGGATAAGTGAGACTTTTTTGATGTCCTGTATCCACACTCCCCACAAATATAGGATTTCTCACCAGTGTGTTTTGCTAGATGATTGTCCAAACTGGATTTCTGTGCAGCAGAATAGTCACACTGGTCACACTTGTAGGGTTTTCTCCTGTGTGGGTTCTCATATGTTGCGATAAGGTAGACTTCAGAGTTGCCCTGTACCCACACTCTCCACACATGTAGGGTTTCTCACCGGTGTGTTTTGCTTTATGTTTGTCCAAAGCAAATTTCCGTGCAGCAGAATAGTCACACTGGTCACACTTGTAGGGTTTTTCTCCTGTATGGGTTCTCATATGTTTGGATAAGTCAGACTTGTGAGCTGTCCGGTACCCGCATTCCCCACACATGTAGGGTTTGTCACCGGTGTGTTTTGCGAGATGTTGGTTTAAATGAATTTTCTGTGCTGCAGAATAGTCACACTGGTCACACTTGTAGGGCTTTTCTCCTGTATGGGTTCTCATATGTATGGATAAGGTAGACTTGTAAG
>NW_017804354.1:1750797-1754061 GCF_001625305.1 Branchiostoma belcheri
TGTAGGGTTTCTCACCGGTGTGTTTTAGTACATGTCTGTCCAAATGAGCTTTCCATGCTGCAGAATAGTTACACTGGTCACACTTGAAGGGTTTTTCTCCTGTATGGGTTCTCATGTGCATGGATAAGTGAGACTTTTTTGATGTCCTGTACCCACACTCCCCACACGTGTAGGGTTTGTCACCAGTGTGTTTTGCTAGATGATTGTCCAAACTGGATTTCTGTGCAGCAGAATAGTCACACTGGTCACACTTGTAGGGTTTTTCTCCTGTATGGGTCCTCATATGTCGGGATAAGTGAGATTTCTTTGTTGCCCTGTACCCACACTCCCCACACATGTAGGGTTTCTCACCGGTGTGTTTTGTGAGATGATCGTCTAAATGAGACTTCCGTGCTGCAGAATAGTCACACTGGTCACATTTGTAGGGTTTCTCTCGTATATGGGTTCTCATATGTTTGGATAAGTCAGACTTGTGAGCTGTCCTGTGTCCACACTCCCCACACATGTAGGGTTTCTCACCGGTGTGTTTTACTAGATGTAAGTCTAAATCATATTTACGTGCTGCAGAATAGTCACACTGGTCACACTTGTAGGGTTTTTCTCCTGTATGAGTTCTCATGTGCATGGATAAGTGAGACTTTTTTGATGTCCTGTACCCACACTCCCCACAAATATAGGATTTCTCACCAGTGTGTTTTGCTAGATGATTGTCCAAACTGGATTTCTGTGCAGCAGAATAGTCACATTGATCACACTTGTATGGTTTTTCTCCTGTATGGGTCCTGATATGTCGGGATAAGTGAGACCTGTCAGCTGTCCTGTACCCACATTCCCCACACATGTAGGGTTTCTCACCGGTGTGTTTTGCTACATGTTCCTCTAAGTGAGATTTCCGTGCTGCAGAATAGTCACACTGGTCACATTTGTAGGGTTTCTCACCGGTGTGTTTTGCTAGATGTTTATCCAAATCAGATTTCTGTGCAGCAGAATAGTCACACTGGTCACACTTGTAGGGCTTTTCTCCTGTATGGGTCCTCATATGTCGGGATAAGTGAAATTTCTTAGTTGCCCTGTACCCACACTCCCCACACATGTAGGGTTTCTCACCAGCGTTATTCAAGTTGACTTGTGTTGCTGCCTGGTCTTGAACATCGCTTGTTTTGCTGTCACAGTTGACCTGAGAAACCCCGGTGGGAGACGCATTACAGCAGTTCTGACTAACTCCGGTGTGAGACCCGTGTCCTGCCATTGCCATGTTCAGCCTAATGAAAAAATGAAATTAAAAAGATCAAGCTTTAAATGCTGTCAATAATAAAATTGGCTTTTTACAAAAAAAGTTCAAAGAGTTCCGACTTTAACATGCTCTACAATATCAACATAATATATAACAACGTAACCCAACATAATTCTAACGTGTTGTCTTTCTCGCATTTGAATAAATTTGCTTCTATGTTGTTCCAAAATCATAATTTGAGATCTTACAATCACTCACTCACACCACCAATCTCTTAAAACATTTTATATCATATTATTTATTACTTCTACGACTACGAACAATGGGTAAAATGCATGACTCCATTCGCTAGGCTGGAAAGAGAGTCGGCAGTATAGCCTATAGGTTTGGTCACCAGGCTTCTCTATTTACTGTTTTTACAAATCAGTTCTACGAGTTTCTAGATTTTGTAATGTACGCCTTGTGCGATTCTTTACAATACAATTAACATTTCTATATAATTTCACGTACTCTAAAAAGGCCACTTTGCCTGATGCAAATCGACGTACATGTAAGTGGCGAGGGTCGAACGTATGTTAGGTTTCGCCCCCCTCCCCCTTTAATTCAACGATATTCACATCCCGAAAATGCCTACAAATTATCATCCTACTGCGGTTCTTCTTCCACAGAAATGGTCTTAAACTATTCCCCTCAACATCAGAATACTTTTCTGTCCGTTTCTAAGTCTTACCTGCTTCCTATGATGGTTTTTCTCTTCACGTAAACCGGAACTCGGGCAGCTTTGTCCTTCTGTCGTCTCGTGAGGTCGGAGGTAAACGCCCTTTAGGTCAAAGGTGAAGTTGTCGACCTGATTACCCATGTAGTACATTTTGATGTCAGTTGGCACGTTACGTGTTTCTTCAAAATGTCAACGTTCTGCGTTTCAAACCGACCACCTTAACAACGTAACACGCGTCTAACTTTTGTTTCTGATCTAATACGAAAGAGATAATTTAAGGTAATAAATGTCACGCCAAACTGTTTGGCCTGAATCTTGATTTCTGTGTTTTATGATCAACTCACCACCTCTGACAATATTTCATCCAAGGAAAAAAATGCAACACAGAAGGAAACATTATGTTCAAGCTACTACACAATTTAATAATGTCAGTGATAAATATCTAGATCTAGATACATCTTCGAAAAAAAAACAGGAAATTTACTTGTATACAACCTATCGTCTACCTTTTCAATGGCGTAAAATTACTTCCTACTTTGGAAACTGAAGCACATCAGTCATTTTACACTGTTACAAATCAATACCATTAGCTTTTATGTTTTATCCTAACAAATCCTAGTAGTTTAAAGAGTTGATAGTCACAAGATATAATTGTGTTTGTAGGACATATAGGCAAACACTTCGTGACAGGAACTACTAGTAGATAAACAGAAAATCTAAGCTCGTACACACACAACACTAACGTCTACATTCCAACTACTGTGTACAAACACAGCACTAATGTCTACCTTTCAGCTTCAACTATTGTGTACAATCACTTACCGATGTTAATTACTGATTATGTATATGTACATTATCCAATCAATACTATAACGCTTACTATTCTCACTCTCAATTCTAGGTAGCTAAAATAGATTTTGATATCTCATATTACAACAAAGTATATGGCCTACTAAGCGAAACTAAGACTTATTCTTGTACCTAAATTATAGCCATAACTTATTAGATATTAAAGTGAACAAGCATAGGGCTTTCTCGTGGGAAAACCTTTGCCTACTTGCAAACATCATGAATTCTTACAGAATATTCAGCCTATATCTTAATAAACATAACTGTCATATACCCTTAAGATTCGTATCAAAATATTAAGTAGAGAAACTGCAGTTAACAGCAGACTGAGCGTACTAAATGTCACTACGAGATGGTCACAGTTGCAGACTTGGTGCCTCTGTGTGGATTTTCATATGTCGAGTTAGGGAAGTCTTAGAGGCTGAAGAATAGCTACACTGGTCACACTTGTATTGGTTTTCTC
>NW_017804354.1:1754081-1770235 GCF_001625305.1 Branchiostoma belcheri
TGTATTTTCCTTTAAATATAGAAACCCATGTAAAACTCTACAAGAATTAACATACATTACCATCTACTACTACAGACTTATTCTAGATTTGCAATAAATACCATATCTGCCATCATGCTGTGGCCCAAAGACAGATCATTTACCCATAAGATTTATGACGTGCGAATGTAGTGTACACCTGGCCGGCGGTGCCCATCTGTGGACCAAACCAGTAATGGCTGTTGTCCTTCGTAGCAGAAAGGTAAGTCCTCGGTCCGGTGTTTCCGAAGAGTCACACGGAAAAGAACCCGCCAAACTTGTCGATAAGAGTAGGGGTCCACCAGAGTGGATCAGAAACGTATATATAGCGCCTTACGCAGCTTGCACTTACGCCGTGACCGGCGGTGCCAGTGCTGGGACATGTGGCGGAGACGCAAATTTAAACATACAGACGAACAAACAACGGATTAAATACATGGAAGGACACATTTCGACGAAACAAAATGGAATGAAATGAAAACAAAGTCACAGGTTCAACACAAGATACGCGTGCAAAAACAAAAAAAAACCTGGGTGAACGGCGCACTGTTCAGCTTCCCAATCTTCCACTTTTCGTCGGCCATTTTCACATCCAAACACCGCACAATGGCCCCAAAGACTACCCTTTGAGTCTATTTCACATTCAAACTCCATAGCACCAGCGAAAAATGCAACAGAAAGCACCAAAACCAATGACAGATGAGACCAAAACACTGGCACGCATGTAAACACGCTACATCGCACGGTTCGCGCGTCCGTCCGAAGTGACATTAACCTTTGACCTGGCCCACAATCCTGTGCGGCGCTGGATCTGTGAGAAGGCTTATTAACATCGAAGGTGCAGAACACTGTTTCCGCCCTATGGGGATTTCTATAGTTAAAGGACCCCACGATGACACATTATAGTAGGGTGTACTTCACAAATACGAAAATCGAATATGTTTAAGATGAAGGTACAAACTACAAAATATCTAGAAACCAAAAAAATCCTGTCCGCGTATCTGCTCGTAACATACACTTTAAAATCGCCCTCTACAGAAGTGACCTGAACTGCAGCCGACTCACCCGGAAAGCCAGTTGCGTAATACGGCGGATTTATACACGAACTGCAAAATCTTCAGAATTCAAATCATACAGTCTCAAACCCGATACATTCCTACACCACACAGCACAATTTACATCTGGCTGACGCTCTTATGAGGCTTTCTACCCAGCCTTCAAGAATATTCGCTGTACTACTTTCTGTACCCGCGTCAAAGACCCCCGGGGATCGCCCATTAATACATGTGTGCTGCGACCTCAAAGGGAACTGGCGTAAGATTCTGGGGCCGAGGTCAATTCTGACCAGGATAGACACATCCCGAAAATGTCTACAAATTATCGTCCTACTGCGGTTCTTCTTCCACAGAAAAACTATTACAAGCAACATTAGAATATTTTTCTGCCCGTTTCTAAGCCTTACCTGCTTCCTATGACGGTTTTTCTCTTCACGTAAACCGGAACTCGGGCAGCTTTGTCCTTCTGTCGTCTCGCGAGGTCAGAGGTGAACGCAAATGGGTCAAAGGTAAAGTTGTGTGCCTGATTACCTATGTAGTACATTTGACGTCGGTTTGAACGTTAAGCTGTCTTCATAATGTCAACGTTCTGCGTTTCAAATCGACCACCTTACAACGTATCAAGCGTCTGACTTTTGTTTCTAATCTACTTTTAAAGACTTAATTTACGGGAATGAATGTCAAGCCAAACTGTTTGGTCTGAATCTTGATTTCTGTGTTTTATGACAATATTCCATCCAAGGAAAAAAGGAAACACAGAAGGAAAAAAAGCAACACAGAAGGAAACTTTATGATCAAGGTATTATACGATTTAATTATATCAGTGGAAAATATCTGTAGATCAAGAAAAAAAATACAAAACAGGAAATTCACTTGTATACAACCTATCGTCTACCTTTACACTGGCGTAAAATTACTTCCTACTTTGGAACTGAAGCACATCAGTCATTTTACACTGATACAAATCAATACTATTAGCTTTTGGGTTTTATCCTAACAAATCCTAGTAGTTTAAAGAGTTGATAGTCACAAGATATAATTGTGTTTGTAGGACATATAGGCAAACACTTCGTGACAGGAACTACTAGTAGATAAACAGAAAATCTAAGCTCGTACACACACAACACTAACGTCTACATTCCAACTACTGTGTACAAACACAGCACTAATGTCTACCTTTCAGCTTCAACTACTGTGTACAATCACTTACCGATGTTAATTACTGATTATGTATATGTACATTATCCAATCAATACTATAACGCTTACTATTCTCACTCTACAATTCTAGATAGCTAAAATAGATTTTGATATCTGATATTACAACAAAGTAAATGGGCTACTAAGCGAAACTAAGACTTATTCTTGTACCTAAATTATAGCCATAACTTAATTAGATATTAAAGTGAACAAGTATAGGGCTTTTTCTTGGGAAAACTTTGCCTACTGGGCAAACATCATGAATTCTTACAGAATATTCAGCCTAAATCTTAATGAACATAACTGTCATATATCCATCAAAATATTAAATGTCGAAACTGTAGCTAACAGCATACTGTGCGTCCTAAATGCCACTACGAGATGGTCACAGTTGCAGACTTGGTGCCTCCGTGTGAATTTTCATATGCCGAGTTAGGGAAGTCTTAGAGGCTGCAGAATAGCTACACTGGTCACACTTGTATGGGTTTTCTCCTGTGGGTTCTCATATGTCGGGATAAGTTGGACCTTTGAGCTGTCCTGTACCCACACTCCCCACACATGTAGGGTTTGTCACCAGTGTGTTGTGCTTTATGTTCATCTAATTTACCTTTCTGTATTGCAGAATAGTCACACTGGTCACACTTGTAGGGCTTTTCTCCAGTATGGGTTCTCATATGTCGGGATAAGTTGGACCTTTGAGCTGTCCTGTACCCACACTCCCCACACATGTAGGGTTTGTCACCGGTGTGTTTTGCTTTATGTTCATCTAATTTACCTTTCTGTGCTGCAGAATAGTCACACTGGTTACACTTGTAGGGTTTTTCTCCTGTATGGGTTCTCATATGTTGAGATAAGGTAGACTTTTGAGTTGTTCTGTACCCACACTCCGCACACATGTAGGGTTTCTCACCGGTGTGTTTTGCTAGATGTAAGTCCAAAGAGGACTTGTGTGCTGCAGAATAGCCACACTGGTCACACTTGTAGGGCTTTTCTCCTGTATGGGTCCTCATATGTCGGGATAAGTGAAATTTCTTAGTAGCCCTGTACCCACACTCCCCACACATGTAGGGTTTCTCACCAGCGTTATTCAAGTTGACGTGTGCTGCCACCTGGCCTTGAACATCGCTTGTTTTGCTGTCACAGTCGACCTGAGAAACCCCGGTGGGAGACGCATCACAGCAGTTCTGACTAACTCCGGTGGGAGACCCGTGTCCTGTCATTGCCATGTTCATCCTAATGAAAAATGGAAATAAAAGGATCAATCTTTAAATGCTGTCAATAATAAAATTGGCTTTTTAGAAAAAAAGTTCAAAGAGTTCCGACTTTAATGTGCTCTACAATATCAACATAATATATAACAACGTAACCCAACATAATTCTAATGTGTTGTCTTTTTCGCATTTGAATAAATTTGCTTCTGTAATGCTTCAAAATCATAATTATTGAGATCTCACACCTCCAAGCTCATTTAAAACTTTTTATATCATATTATTTATTACTTCTACGACTACAAACAATGGGGGCAACTGACTCCATTCGCTAGGCTGGAAAGAGAGTCGGCAGTATAGCCTATAGGTATGTTTGGTCACCAGGTTTCTCTATTTACTGTTTTTACAAATCAGTTCTACGCTTTTCTAGATTTTGTAATGTACGTCCTGTGCGATCCTTTACAATACAATTAACATTTCCATATAATTTCACGTACTCTAAAAAGACAACTTTGCCTGATGCAGCATGACGTACATGTAAGTGGCGAGGGTCGAACGTATGTTTGATTTCGCCCCCCCCCCCTTCAATTCCACAATATTCACATCCCGAAAATGTCTACAAATTATCATCCTACTGCGGTTCTTCTTCCACAGAAATGGTCTTAAACTATTCCCCTCAACATTAGAATACTTTTCTGTCCGTTCCTAAGCCTAACCTGCTTCCTATGACGGTTTTTCTCTTCCCGTAAACCGGAACTCGGGCAGCTTTGTCCTTCCTTCGTCTCGTGAGGTCAAAGGTGAACTTGATCTGGGTCAAGGGTGAAATTGTCGACCCGATTACCCATGTAGCACATTTGACATCAGGTGACAGGTTACGTTTTAGTTTCCTCATAATATCAGCGTTTTACACTTCAAACAGACCAGCTAAACAACCAAAGGGACAAAATTAGTAAAGAAATTAATGTAAAGCCAAACTGTTTGGTCTAAATCTTGATTTCTGTTTTATGATCAACTCACCACCTCTGACAACATTCCAAGGGAAGGAAGCAACACAGGAACAAGGAAACATTATGTTCTAGGTACATAACGATTTAATTATTTCAGTGGAAAATATATGTAGATACATCTTCGGAAAAAAACCCACAAAACAAACAAGAACTTTTACTCGTAAAGTCTCGTATACAACATAACGCCTACGATTTTACTATTGTAAAATTACTAATGTTGGAAGCTGAAGCGAACCAAATGCTAGTTTACATAGTTGACATTTTAGTCAAATATATTTGTTGTACATATAGGCACGCATTTCGTCAAAGAAACTTTTAACAAGAAATCGAAGCTCCATTCATACTATTTCAACGACTACATTTCAACTATTGTCTACAATCACCTACTTATGTTAAGTACTGATTATATGTATATGTACATTATCCAATAAATACTTTCAACTTAAATGTTCTTCTACTTCAGTTCTAAATAACTAAAAATATGATTTCTGTTCTAAATAATTGATACCTACTATTAAAGAACAAAGTGTGCATTAGGCTTCTAAGAAATGTTCTTGTAACTGAACCTTTGTTGGGTAATCAGAAAGCAGTGGATGCAGTTAGAAGTACATGACAATGACGTTTCATAGGGAGAAGGTTTTCCCATTTTGCAAATTTTGTTAATCTTTACAAAATATTTCGCCTATTTTTTAAATAGAAGAAGATATTGAGCACTATTGCATTATATACTTAATCATGACATGAATGGAGAGAAACTGTATATAGTTAAGAAAAGATTGTGCACACAAAATGTCACTACGAGATGGTCACAGTTGCAGAGTTGGTGCTTCTGTGTGAATTCTTACATGTTGAGTTAGGGCAGCCTTAGAGGCTGCAGAGAAGCTACACTGGTCACACTTGTAGGGTTTTTCTACCGTATGGGTTCTCATATGTCGGGATAAGTGAGACTTTTGAGTTGCCCTGTACCCACACTCCCCACACATGTAGGGTTTCTCACCGGTGTGTTTTGCTAGATGTTTATCCAAATCAGATTTCTGTGCAGCAGAATAGTCACACTGGTAACACTTGTAGGGTTTTTCTCCTGTGTGGGTTCTCATATGCTTCGATAAGTTGGACCTGTCAACTGCCCTGTACCCACACTCCCCACACATGTAGGGCTTCTCACCAGCATGCTTTGTTAGATGTTTGTCCAAAGTGAATTTATGTGCAGAAGAATAGTCACACTGGTCACATTTGTAGGGTTTTTCTCCAGTATGGGTTCTCATATGTCGGGCTAAGTGGTACTTTTGGGCTGTCCTGTACCCACACTCCTCACACATGTAGGGTTTCTCACCCGTGTGTTTTGCAAGATGTTTTCCCAAATCATATTTCCGGGCTGCAGAATAGTCACACTGGTCACACTTGTAGGGTTTTTCTCCTGTATGGGTTTTCATATGTTTAGATAATGTAGACTTGTAAGTCGCCCTGTACCCACACTCCCCACACATGTAGGGTTTCTCACCAGCGTTATTCAAGTTGACTTGTGCTGCCACCTGGCCTTGAACATCGCCTTTTTTGCTGTAACAGTTGACTTGGGAAACTCCGGTGGGAGACCCATCACAGCAGTTCTGACCAACTCCGGTGGGAGACCCGTGTCCTACCATTGCCATGTTCAGCCTAACAAAAAAAACGAAGAAATTATACAGATTAAGCGTTATAAGCTGTCAATGATAAAATAGAATTTATAGAAAACAAGCTTCTAAGAATTCTTCGTTGAATTAAAAAAACTTCACCAAGCATTACAATTTTAACATAATGCATTACAACGTAACCCAACATAATTCTGACGTGTTGTCTTTCTCGCATTTGAATAAATTTGCTTCTATATTGTTCCAAAATCATAATTTGAGATCTTACAATCACTCACTCACACCACCAATCTCTTAAAATATTTTATATCATATTAGTTATTACTTCTACGACTACGAACAATGGGTAAGATGACTCCATTCGCTAGGCTGGAAAGAGAGTCGGCAGTATAGCCTATAGGTTTGGTCACCAGGCTTCTCTATTTACTGTTTTTACAAATCAGTTCTACGCGTTTCTAGATTTTGTAATGTACGCCTTGTGCGATTCTTTACAATACAATTAACATTTCCATATAATTTCACGTACTCTAAAAAGACCACTTTACCTGATGCAAATCGACGTACATGTAAGTGGCGAGGGTCGAACGTATGTTAGGTTTCGCCCCCCTCCCCCTTTAATTCAACGATATTCACATCCCGAAAATGCCTACAAATTATCATCCTACTGCGGTTCTTCTTCCACAGAAATGGTCTTAAACTATTCCCTCCAACATTAGAATACTTTTCTGTCCGTTTCTAAGCCTTACCTGCTTCCTATGATGGTTTTTCTCTTCACGTAAACCGGAACTCGGGCAGCTTTGTCCTTCCTTCGTCTCGTGAGGTCAGAGGTGAACTCCACGTAGGTCAAAGGTGAAATTGTCGGCCTGATTACCCGTGTATTGCATTTGACGTTGGTTGCCACGTTACGTTACGTGTTTCTTCATAATGTGAAAGTTCTGCGTTTCAAGAACTCCGACCGCACCGGCACGGTGAGTAGCCTTGTCCTGACAGACTATTCCAAAGCGTTCGACCGTGTCGATCACACCATTGCCGTAACACGTCTGTTAGACCTCGGGTGCAGACCAGCTCTCGTACCGTGGTTATGCGATTTCTTGTCCGGGAGACGACAACGGGTTCTGTATCAGGGTACACTCTCCGAATGGGAGGTCTTAACATGCGGTCTTCCCCAAGGAACCGTACTGGCGCCAATTATATTTATTGCTACCATAAACAGTGCAGCTCAAAACGCAGTCTCGCATCATTGGAAGTTCGTCGACGATCTGAACTTGATAGAGACAAAACAGATTCAAGGCCAGTCATCACTGCAGCGAGACCTCACCGATTTGGAAAGTTGGACGAAAGAGAGTAAGATGAAACTACACCCCAAAAAATGTAGGGTGATGCACTTGAATCTGCTTCGCTAGAATTCCACCCACACTTCACTACCGTCCGTACAGATCGATGGTCACGTACTCCAGACTGTTCTGATCGCAAAACTGCTAGGAGTGTGGATACAGACAGACTTAAAATGGGACACACAAGTCAACCATATGTCTACACAAGGTAGCAAGCGTCTCTTCATCTTAAAGCGCCTAAAACAGTTCAACCTACCGACGACCGACTTGACTACAGTGTACACTACATACGTGAGGCCGGTACTAGAGTACGCTGCCCCGGTGTGGAGCTCAGGACTAACAAACAAACAGTCATCGCAGATTGAATCCATCCAAAGGAGGGCATGCAGGATTATCCTGGGGAACGGGTACACCGGTCACCAGCTACGCAGACGCCTGTGCACAGCTCGGTCTCCAACCACTGAGAACGAGACGGGAACAGCTGAGCCTCCGCTTCGGGAAGAAACTGTTGAACAGTCCCTTCTTTAGAAACTTGCTCCCCCCCCTCCCGTGGGCAGACAAGTAACAGGCACACAAGACATTGTAACGATCTAGACACAATCAGAACTAGAACTGAAAGATTTAGAAACAGTAGCATACCTTACCTTGTAAGACTACTGAACAAATACAACAATCTGCCATGATACGGTATATGCTATTGTAAATACTTTTAAAAATTTTGCTGTTTTTAACCGCTTGACTATGATCGCCACCTATTGTAAATACTTTTAATAATTGCTGTTTTTAACTGTCTTTAATAATTGTTTTTAATATTTGCGCCAACCGTTTTTAACAATTTGTAATGCGACAGATCAATTCAGGGCCCTGCGGGGACCCTGCTACTCTGTACAGCATAGTATAAAAAGAAATAAACCAGTATTATTATTATTATTATAAACCCACCACTTTAAGAACGTCACAAGCGTCTAACTTTTGTTTCTGATCTAATACAAAAGAGAGATTTTTAGGGAATGAATGTCAAGCCAAACTGTTTGGTGTGAATCAAATAAAATAGAATAGAATTTTGATTTCTGTGTTTAATGATCAACTCACCACCTCTGACAATATTCCATCCAAGGAAAAAAAGCAACACAGAAGGAAACATTATGTTCAAGGTATTACACGATTTAATTATTTCAATGAAGAATATCTGTAGGTCTAGATACATCTTCGAAAAAAAAACAGGAAATTTACTTTTATACAATCTATCGTCTACCTTTTCAATGGCGTAAAAAGACTTCCTACTTTGCAAACTGAAGCACATCAGTCATTTTACACTGATACAAATCAATACTATTAGCTTTTGGGTTTATTTATACAAATCCTAGTAGTTTAAAGAGTTGATAGTTACAAGACATAATTGTGTTTGTAGGACATATAGGCAAAAACTTCGTGACAGGAACTACTAGTAGATACACAGGAAATCTAAGCTCGTACACACACAACACTAACGTCTACATTCCAACTACTGTGTACAAACACAGCACTGATGTCTACCTTTTAGCTTCAACTACTGTGTACAATCATTTACCGATGTTAATTACTGATTATGTATATGTACATTATCCAATCAATATTATAACGCTTGCTATTCTCACGCAATCCTAAGTAGCTAAAATAGATTTTTCGTTTGAAAATAATTGATATTAGGACAAAGTATATTGGATACTAACTAAACTAAGACTTATTCTTGTACCTAAATCATAGCCATAACTTATTAGATATTAAAGTGAACAAGTATAGGGCTTTTTTTTGGAAAACCTTTGCCTACTTGCAAACATCATGAATTCTTGCAGAATATTAAGCCTGAGATGGTCACCGTTGCAGACTTGGTGCCTCCGTGTGAATTTTCATATGTCTAGTTAGGGCAGTCTTAGAGGCTGCAGAATAGCTACACTGGTCACACTTGTAGGGCTTTTCTGATGTGTGCGCTCTCATATGTCGGGATAAGGCAGACTTCTGAACGGTCCTGTATCCACACTCCCCACACATGTAGGGTTTCTCACCAGCATGCATTTCTAGATGTGTGTCCAAATTAGCTTTCTGTGCTGCAAAATAGTCACACTGGTCACACTTGTAGGGTTTTTCTCCTGCATGGGTTCTCATGTGTACAGATAGGTAAGACTTGAAAGTTGTCCTGTACCCACACTCCCCACACATGTAGGGTTTCTCACCGGTGTGTTTTGCTTTATGATTATCTAAGGTGTCTTTCTGTGCTGCAGAATAGTCACACTGGTCACACTTGTAGGGGTTTTCTCCTGTATGGGTTCTCATATGTCGGGATAAGCTGGACCTGTCACCTGTCCTGTATCCACACTCCCCACACATGTAGAGTTTCTCACCAGTATGCTTGACTAGATGTCGGTCTAAATTGTGTTTCAATGCTGCAGAATAGTCACACTGGTCACACTTGTAGGGTTTTTCTCCTGTATGAGTTCTCATATGTCTGGATAAGGTAGTCTTAAGAGTTGTCCTGTATCCACACTCCCCACAAATGTAGGGTTTCTCACCAGTGTGTTTTGCTAGATGTTGGTCCAAATGATATTTGCGTGCTGCAGAATAGTCACACTGGTCACATTTGTAGGGTTTTTCTCCTGTATGGGTTCTCATATGTTCGGATAAGTGGGACTTTTTAGCTGTCCTGTACCCACACTCCCCACACATGTAGCGTTTCTCACCCGTGTGTTTTGCCTCATGATCATCTAAGGTGCACTTCCGTGCTGCAGAATAGTCACACTGGTCACACTTGTAGGGTTTTTCTCCTGTGTGGGTTGTTGGGATAAGGTAGACTTGTAAGCCGCCCTGTACCCACACTCCCCACACATGTAGGGTTTCTCACCAGCGTTATCCAAGTTGACGTGTGCTGCCGCCTGGCTTTCAGCATCGCTTGTTTTGCTGTCACAGTCGACCTGGGAAACCCAGGTGGGAGACCCATCACAGTAGTTCTGACCAACTCCGGTGGGAGACCCGTGTCCTCTCATCGTCATGTCCAGCTTAAAATGAGAAAATGGAGAAATCATGGAGATTTGCAGAAAACAATGTATTTTCCCAATTAGATTGAAACGTAATTCATGACAACTCAATAAATGATACAGGGATATAGTCATTGCAACTCTTAAATTGGGCTCATTTGCTGTTCGACAAAATACATACGTCGGCTGTATCACAATTGAGTGTACCCATTTACTTTTCCACTTGTTACCAGTTGATAAGAAAGTCTACATGATATATTGTTGTTTCAGACTTATATTTCCCAAAAGCTGGTGTGACAAGGAACATAACAATAAGAAAAGTAGGGAAATCGGTCAATATTTGGCGAAACTATCGACAAAAATATTACTTAAAAATGACCTATTTTCAATGTTACCAGCCGTCATTCAGTTTTTTCACATTCTAACCATTGCAGCAGAGATCACAAACATGGTTGCTACCTTAAAATTGCTTATTTTGTACAAGCAGGCATATGTTGGCTAGAGATTTATTACCAATTTTTTAAGGTACACCACCTTTTTTTTTTGCCGGGAAGGTTATTTTTCATTTTACCCCCATGTTACCAATTTCAGTGAAATATTTACTTAAAGATTGCAAGGTCTGTAGCATAGTTTAAATATACTGTTATAAGTGCTAGTTTGACATGTAAAAGTTTAATATGATGTATGTAAAAGAAAAAAAATTGAATGAGGTCATTCCTACTTTCATCTGACTCACAGCTAAGGATTGAAGTACAGGCTACCATTTTCCGAAAAATTTTGTCCCGTCCGTACCCCCTCTTGATTTCTATGTTAAGTATATACCACAAGCTTTTAATTATGTTGGTTTGCAAGTCTCTATTCCCATATACCAAACCACCATAGAAACCATTTCTGTGATAAAGACTTTGCCTGATATAGCACAACAAAACCCCAAATGTCCCGTCCGTACCCCTGTCCCGTCCGTACCCCCCACCTGTCCCGTCCGTACCCCACATTTAGTTATGAGCAAAATACTGTGGCAAATGGCATTCCAATGGCTTAAAGAGATAAAATTAAGACATAAAAAATACATACAATTAATCTCCTCACTAAAACTAGTTTTTAATGAGTTAATTTTAGCATTTTCTTACAGTTGTTCACAGTGTTATACACCCCCATAGACTTTAGCAATGGTCAGTTCCAGGGCATCCTGGGATGGGTATGAGATGAAATATGATATTCCCCTGGACCATGTGCTCTCCTGTAGCCCAGCTCTCTCAGTAGAGGGAGTCATTTTCTCTAGATCTACATGCATATGTCTGCATTTCTCAGGTATGTAAGACAGTTATTTGACCATCCTTTTTGTATGTGACTTCACCTACCCCAAGGTCACTTTTGCATGATTTGACAGTAAGAAAACTTTTCAAAGATGTCAGTCAAAGTCAAAGTCAAATCTCTATCATTACCAGTTCCAATTTGGGGGAGGGGGGCTTGTATGAATGGATAATTGCAACAGGTAATTTGGGCTGTTGAGGATATTTGCATGTAGTATGATAGTTACAGAATGCAGATGGTAGAAATATGATAGAAAAGATGTAGTACTAAAATGCAACTTAGGGGTAATTGGATTCTTCAAAGCATTCATCTTCCTGCGCCCAGGGCTTTTTTTAACCAACCGGTTGCCTTGCTTGCTTGACTTTAGGAGTAAAGATGACTTCAAAATCAAACAATACAGAAAAGAAAAGGCGACAACGAGCAAATGTACAAAAAAGACCCTGCTCGTTTGGCAGCTGCGCGCGAGAAGGACCGTGAGAGGAAGAAAAGGAGTAGACAACAAAGACAGAAGCACTTGCAAGAGCATCCCCAGCTGTTGAAGGCAGAGAGAGAGAAGGAAAAGATTCGGAAGAGGGCCTACAGATTGAAGAAAAGACCAACAGATGAACAAGCACATCAGACAAGGAAGGCAGAGGCAGCAAAACAAAGGGAAAGGCGAAGGCAAGACAGAATGCGAAAACAAGAGCAAGTGATAAAAAGTCAACTATACAAGGCAAAAAGAGAAAAGAAATCCCTGGCAACCCAAGCTTGGAGGATGCGGTTAAAGCTGAGGCCAAAGTCTACACCAGCTGATGAAGATGATGGTGACAATCCATTCTCCTCACCATCCAGTGAGAGTAGAGCAATGAAGAGGGCAAGACAAGCGCTACCTGAGACGCCAAGAAGAAAGGCAAAGGTCCTGGAAAGACTTGTAAAGTCTCCTACTCAAAGTAAGATCCTGGGGAAGAAAGGCGTGATCATGACCAAAGAGAGCAGAAGAAATCTGAAAATGGGTCAAGAAATTACAGATTCCCTAAAAGAGCAGTTACACTCCATCAAGTTCACCGGGGGAGCATCACCATCAAAGAGAAACGCCTATGGCATACTCAGATCAGTTGTCCGCAAGAAGAGGGGTCTAAGGATCAGCACAGCTCTTCGTGCAAAGCTCAACTTACGCAAGATGAAGCAGGATCAACAGGCCAGGCAATGGTGGAGACCGAAATTGAGGAAAAAGAGGAAGGATGGAATTTCTGAAATGTTGAAAAAGAAGGTCAGAGAGTTCTATCTGAGTCCCACAATAAGCCGGGAAGTGCCAGACAAAAGAGCAGCCATTAAGATAAAGGAGGGCTCTAAAGTCATCCTGGTCCAGCGTCAGAACATGACAATGACCATAGATGAAGCTTTTGCTGTTTTCACGAAGACGTACCCTGAAGACAAGATAGGGCTGACTTCCTTCACAAAGCTTCGCCCACTTCAAGTGAAGAAGGTATCCGAGACCTGCAGGCGTACCTGCTTATGCCAGACGTGCTGTAACCCCGGCCTTAAAAGGGGAAGCCTTAAAAAATTCATCACTGAAGAATGTCCTGCCAACAGAGCAATCTACCTGCACTCAAAACAGGATGTCATCAACACCACCGTGTGCAAGTACGACACTGAGTACCCTAAACCTGCCTGCATGGAAAGAAGCTGTAAGGAATGTGGGGTACAGAAGTTGGAGGAGCACTACAAAGATGTAATGGATGGAAAAGAAGATCAAGTTATCACCTGGAACAAGTGGGAATATGTAACCTTTGAAACCACTGAAGGCAAGCCAGCAAAGCGGGTGATATCCTGTGTAACGAAATCGACGACGATTCAAGACTTCATGTCAGAATACAAGAAGGACCTTGAGGGACTTGCAAGTCATATATTTAGGGCCAACTGGCAACATGAACAGATGAAGATGAGTATTGACAGCCTGGGAAGCAAAGAAGCAGTCTTGTGTATGGATTATGCCGAGAGTTACACATGTAGATTCCAGCAAGAGGTGCAATCCGCGTTCTTTGATCAAAACCAGGTAACTCTCCACCCAATGATGGCATATTACAAGAAGGATGTAGAGGAGGAGACTTTACTTGTTAAGCATGGTATTATCGGCATTACTGATGATCAAGTAAAGGATGCTAGCGGAGTACTGTGTTTTGAAGATGAAGCAATCAAGATTGTAGAGAAGGAGATTGGAGTCCGACTCGTGACTGTACACGAATTCACAGATGGTTGCGCAGCCCAGTATAAAGGCAAAAAGGCCTTTTACGATCTATCTGTAAGAAAACAGCCAGGTATAGTGAGGAACTTCTACGAAACAAGCCATGGTAAATCTGTATGTGATGGCCTTGGAGCTATTGTTAAAGGTAGTTGTTATCAGGCTGTTGTAAGTAGGAAAGAGATAATCTGCAATGCTCACGACATGTTTGGATATTGCGAAAAACGATTGTCTGTTCCATTCAAGATTGTCAAAGGCAGCACCGGAACGCATGTCTCCAAGCGGGAGTTCATTTTCATCAGTAAGGATGAAGTTGACAGGAATCGGCCTAACATCAAAACCCTGCCTGGTACTCGAAGATTACATTCTGTTAAGACCACAGGCAAGAACTTGCAGCTTGAAACAAGAAACATCAGTTGCTACTGTGCAAGTTGTAAGGAGACCTCAACCCACTGTGACAACAAGCAATATGTGGAACAGTGGGCACCTGCCAAAATCCAGCTGGAGACATCCCGTCGGCGTAGTGTCCAAGCTACAACTGATGATGTTCAGACTCCAGCTCAGCAAGAGGAAACAACTGCAACTGAAGACCACCAGTCAATCCAGAAAGGTGACTTTGTAGCTGTCAAACTAATGACCAGAAGAAAGGCTAACATCTTTATGGCTGAAGTTTTGGAGTATGAAGAGGGGGAAGAGGAGGTGCATCTGTCTTTCATGAAAAAGACAGGAGATGTGTACATGTACATCTGGCCGGAAAAGAAGGACACATCCTGGGAAGCTCTGGATGATATCATCTGCCCTGTTGGCTATCCTGTTCTGACGAACTTTAGAGAACAGTTCAGGTTCTCTAATGAAGACATTGAAAAGGTTAAGAACATGGTTAAGAACAACACACAAACATACCAGTTTAAGTAGTTTCATTGCTTTAGAAATTAGAATTGTTTTGGGGTTGCTGGTAATCACTGGTTTGAACTACATTGCATCTTTCAGTGCACATACCCTCCCCATAGTGTTCTGACTTATATTCAACTTCATTGAATATTTTACAATTATATTGAATGTAAGATGTTTGGTTACTTACATGCAATATGTTGTTACTATTCTTCCATTAACATTTTTACAGTATCTACAGTAGTAAGTAGATTCCTCTAAATCTAATGCTAGAATTTAGGGAAATACATTTGTACTAACTAAATATATACGCCATTTTGTGATAGTTATAACCGTTCATATATATATATATGCATGTCATAATGTTCAGAACTTGATAATTAGAATGTCCAGCCTCCTTTTTCCTTAGTCTAAACACTACAACAATATTTCTAGATGCCATATGTAACAGATATTGGTGAATAAATGTACCTGAAAAGGTTTGGACAAATCCCTGTAGTGTCAGTGTGTTTGACCTGTTTTGTCCCGTCCGTACCCCCACCTACACTCATATTTACAAAATCATATATAAAAGTCCTTTTATTTTTTTCCCAAGTATAAAAGCTAGAATCTTATGTAGAATTATATAAGGGATAAAATACTACCAGAGTTTAGCTATCAAAGTGCCAGAACTTTAAAATTTTGTATTTGAACCTATCTGTTCACATAAACTGACAGCAAGGTGTTATCATCGCCTTACAATAAATGACCAGAAAATGACACAACAAGGTATTACTGCCAAAGAAAGTTAGTTTTCTGGTGTTGTGGATACTAGTAATGGAAGATATTATAGAATAGTCTTCATCCTTTGTTCTTAATTTGGGTATACTGTATGTAACTGTACATGCAGTCTTGCAGTTGTCCCGTCCGTACCCCCCTAGTGACTCATTACAAAACAGACCTGTATCATAGTAACCGAGATGCGTTGTGCGGAGATCTTTTAGGATACTAAGCCCAAAGTGTGTACCTTTAAACTGCCAACATCAATTTTAAAGTATCTTTAAGTTGATTTTTCACCCCAAGTGACAGCCTTTTGGTACACTCAATTGTGAAACAGCCGATGTACACACACACACACACACACATGCATACACACACAAGCACACACACACACATATGCACACACATACACACACACACACACACAAGCACACACAAGCACACAAGTACACACACAAACATGCACACACACACAGGCACGCACGCACACACACACACGCATACATGCA
>NW_017804354.1:1770255-1777255 GCF_001625305.1 Branchiostoma belcheri
CACCCCCACCCCACACACACACACACACACACATACAAAGAGTGCCTTTCCCAAGGAAACAGGGTCAGTGACTTGGCAGGATAATCGAACCCCAGACCTCTTGGTTCTAAGCCGATTAATGCCCAGCCGAAATACGCTACACAACCCCGCATTGCGTTTCTTTACAATCCAGTTAAAATTGCTCTTTTTCTACACCATCCCACATCCTCCAAAAAAAGGCCACTTTGTACAAGGTGACGTACATGTAAGTTGCAAGGGTCGAACGTATGTTAGATTTCGCCCCCCTCCCCTTCAATTCCACGATATTCACATCCCGAAAATGTCTACAAATTAATTATCGTTCTACTGCGGTTTTTCTTCCACAGAAATGGTCTTTAACTATTCACCTCAACATTAGAATATTTTTCTCTCCGTTTCCAAGCCTTACCTGCTTCCTATGACGGTTTTTCTCTTCACGAAAACCGGAACTCGGGCAGCTTTGTCCTTCTGTCGTCTCACGAGGTTAGAGGTGAACGCCGTGAAATTGTCGGCCTGATTACCCATGTAGTACTTTTGATGTCAGTTTGCACGTTACGCTTTCCTCATAATGTCAACGTTCTGCGTTCAAACCGACCACTTTAACAACGTAACACGCGTCTGACGTTTGTTTCTAATCTACTTTTAAAGAGATATTTTAAGGGAATGAATGTCAAGCCAAACTGTTTGGTCTCAATCTTGATTTCTGTGTTTTATGATCAACTCACCACCTCTGACAATATCCCATCCAAGGAAAAAAAGTCAACACAGAAGGAAAATTTATGTTCAAGGTATTACACCATTTAATTATGTCTGGGAAAATATCTAGATCTAGATACACCTTCGAAAAAAACCCCAGGAAATTTACTTGTATACAACCTATCGTCTACCTTTTCACTGGCGTAAAATTACTTCCTACTTTGGAAACTGAAGCACATCAGTCATTTTACACTGATACAAATCAATACTATTAGCTTTTGGTTTAATTTGTACAAATCCTAGTAGTTGAAAGAGTTGATAGTCACAAGATATAATTGTGTTTGTAGGACATATAGGCAAACACTTCGTGACAGGAACTACTAGTAGATACACAGGAAATCTAAGCTCGTACACACACAACACTAACGTCTACATTCCAACTACTGTGTACAAACACAGCACTAATGTCTACCTTTCAGCTTCAACTACTGTGTACAATCACTTACCGATGTTAATTACTGATTATGTATATGTACATTATTCAATCTATACTATAACGCTTACTATTCTCACTCTACAATTCTAAATAGCTAAAATAGATTTTCATATCTCATATTACAACAAAGTATATGGGCTACTAAGCGAAACTAAGACTTATTCGTGTAATTAAATTATAGCCATAACTTAATTAGATTTTAAAGTGAACAAGTATAGGGCTTTCTCGTGGGAAAACCTTTGCCTACTTGCAAACATCATGAATTCTTACAGAATATTCAGCCTAAATCTTAATGAACATAACTGTCATATATCCTTAAGATTCGTATCAAAATATTAAGTGTCGAAACTGTAGTTAACAGCAGACTGTGCGTACCAAATGTCACTACGAGATGGTCACAGTTGCAGACTTGGTGCCTCTGTGTGGATTTTCATATGTCGAGTTAGGGCAGTCTTAGAGGCTGCAGAATAGCTACACTGGACACACTTGTAGGGTTTTTCTCCTGTATGGGTTCTCATATGTATGGATAAGGTAGACTTGTAAGGCGCCCTGTACCCACACTCCCCACACATGTAGGGTTTCGCACCAGCATTATCCAACTTGACTTGTGTTGCTGCCTGGTCTTCAACATCGCTTGTTTTGCTGTCACAGTTGACCTGAGAAACCCCGGTGGGAGACCCATTACAGCAGTTCTGACCAACTCCGGTGTGAGACCCGAGTCCTGCCATTGCCATGTTCAGCCTAATTAAATTAAAAAGATCAAGCTTTAAATGCTGTCAATAATAAAATTGGCTTTTTACAAAAAAAGTTCAAAGAGTTCCGACTTTAACATGCTCTACAATATCAACATAATATATAACAACGTAACCCAACATAATTCTAACGTGTTGTCTTTCTCGCATTTGAATAAATTTGCTTCTATGTTGTTCCAAAATCATAATTTGTGAGATCTTACAATCACTCACACCACCAATCTCTTAAAACATTTTATATCATATTATTTATTACTTCTACGACTACGAACAATGGGTAAAATGCATGACTCCATTCGCTAGGCTGGAAAGAGAGTCGGCAGTATAGCCTATAGGTTTGGTCACCAGGCTTCTCTATTTACTGTTTTTACAAATCAGTTCTACGCGTTTCTAGATTTTGTAATGTACGCCTCGTGCGATTCTTTACAATACAATTAACATTTCCATATAATTTCACGTACTCTAAAAAGGCCACTTTGCCTGATGCAAATCGATGTACCTGTAAGTGGCGAGGGTCGAACGTATGTTTGGTTTCGCCCCCGTCCCCCTTTAATTCAACGATATTCACATCCCGAAAATGCCTACAAATTATCGACCTACTTCGGCTCTTTTTCCACAGAAATGGCTTTAAACTAGTCCCCTGAACATTAAAATACTTTTCTGTCCGTTTCTAAGCCTTACCTGCTTCCTATGACGGTTTTTCTCTTCACGTAAACCGGAACTCGGGCAGCTTTGTCCTTCCGTCGTCTGGTGAGGTCAGAAGTGAACTCGATCTGGGTCAAGGGTGAAATTGTCGACCTGATTACCCATGTAGTACATTTGACGTCAGTTGGCACGTTACGTTTTCTGAAAAGGCCACTTTGTCTGATGCAAATCGACGTACATGTAAGTGGCGAGGGTCGAACGTATGTTAGGTTTCGCCCCCCTCCCCCTTCAATTCCACGATATTCACATCCCGAAAATGCCTACAAATTATCATCCTACTGCGGTTCTTCTTCCACAGAAATGGTCTTAAACTATTCCAATCAACATCAGAATACTTTTCTGTCCGTTTCTAAGCCTTACCTGCTTCCTATGACGGTTTTTCTCTTCACGTAAACCGGAACTCGGGCAGCTTTGTCCTTCCTTCGTCTAGCGAGGTCAGAGGTGAATACCCTTTGGGTCAAAGGTGAAGGTTGTGTGCCTGATTACCCACATTGTACATTTGACGTCGGTTTGAACGTTAAGCGTTATTCATAATGTCAACGTTCTGCGTTTCAAACCCACCACTTTACAACGTAACAAGCGTCTAACTTTTGTTTCTGATCTAATACGAAAGAGAGATTTTTAGGGAATAAATGTCAAGCCAAACTGTTTGGTCTGAATCTTGATTTCTGTGTTTTATGATCAACTCACCACCTCTGACAATATTCCATCCAACGAAACAAGAGCAACACAGAAGGAAACATCATGTTCAAGGTACATAACGATTTAATTGTGTTAGTGGAAAGTTTCTATTGATGCATCTTCTAAAAGTAATTCAGAACAAACAGGAACTTGAACTCACATACAACATAACGCCTACGTTTTCACAACTGTAAAATACTTCCTACTATGGGAAACTGAAGCAAGTCGGTCATTTCACACTAATGCAAATCAGCACAAAGATTTAACAAGAAATCGAAGCTCCTTCAATGGCTTCATTCAAACAAACTCAACATTAACTTCTACCTTTCAACTACCGTTTACAATCACTTACAGATGTTAATTACTGTATATGTACATTATCCCATCAATACTAGCAAGTTTTCTGTTCTCCAACTACAATTCTAGATATGTAAAGAAAGATGACGGTGTAATGTTCTAAATAATTTGCATTTAAAGGCTGACTAAGAATTATTCCATAGTTATACAGTGATAGGAAATATGTGGATAAAGTACTAGTATATGACTATGACATTTCCTCAGTAAAAGACTTGGCATATTGGCAAATTTTATCAATTCTGTTACGGCATATTTAGCCTTAATGTTTTGCCCATTACTGTGATATGTTCTTGGCCTCCAGATAGAGAAACTATAGTAAGGGGAACGTCACAACGAGATGGTCACAGTTGCAGACTTGGTGCCTCCGTGTGAATTCTTTTATGTCGAGTTAGGGCAGACTTAGAGGCTGAAGAATAGCTACACTGGTCACACTTGTAGGGTTTTTCTTCTGTATGGCCTTTCATGTGTTTGGCTAAGGAAAACCGGTAAGTGGTCCTGTACCCACACTCCCCACACATGTAGGGTTTCTCACCGGTGTGTTTTGCTTGATGTTGGGCCAAAGTAGATTTCTCTGCTGCAGAATAGTCACACTGGTCACACTTGTTGGGTTTTTCTACCGTATGGGTTCTCATATGTAGGGACAAGTTGGACCTCACAGCTGTACTATATCCACACTCCCCACACATGTAGGATTTCTCACCAGTGTGTTTTGCTAGATGTTTGCCCAAAGCGAATTTCTGTGCTGAAGAATAGTCACACTGGTCACACTTGTAGGGTTTTTCTCCTGTATGGGTTTTCATATGCCGGGATAAGTTAGACTTGTCAGCTGTCCTGTACCCACACTCCCCGCACATGTAGGGTTTCTCACCCGTGTGTTTTGATTTATGATCATCTAAGGTGGATTTCCGTGCTGCAGAATAGTCACACTGGTCACACTTGTAGGGTTTTTCTCCTGTATGGGTTCTCATATGTTCGGATAAGTGGGACTTTTGAGTTGCCCTGTATCCACACTCCCCACACATGTAGGGTTTCTCTCCAGCGTTATTCAAGTTGACGTGTGCTGCCGCCTGGCCTTGAACATTGCTTGTTTTGCTGTCACAGTCGACCTGGGAAACCCCGGTGGGAGACCCATCACAGCAGTTCTGACCAACTCCGGTGGGAGACCCGTGTCCTGCCATTGCCGTGTTCAGCCTAATGAAAAAAGGTGAAAAAATTATACAGATTAAGTATGATAAGCTATCAATAATAAAATAGAATTTATAGAAAACAAGCACGGTGGTCAAATTCGGGCTCAAAAATTCCCATGTCCCATCGAATTCGAACCTTGTTCGAAAATTCTGTCAGAGTTCACTTCAGGTCATCCCTAGGTCCGCTACGCATTTCCCTTCCCGACATGCTTCGCGCTTTTTCAACATGGCGCATTTCTATAAAACTCGAGTGAATGCAGCCACCCAGACCGATTGCAGCCTTTTCGGCGCTGGGAACATGCGTATCAGACCTGGATCTTCAGAGAGAGATCCCAGCAATGCCAACAACTTCTGGGCACTGGCACAGGCAGCAGTGCAGCACCACGTCGACCCCATCTGGCGGGGAATGCTGGCGGTCACTCGCCCTACCGAGTTGCCTGACCTTGGCATGGGGGTGGGCACCGCCAGCATGAGCGCGGACATCGAGGCCGCCGTGGGCTTCAACCTTACCCTGGTCGGGCCACTTGTGGACCATTACATCATGCAGCTCGGCCAGGGTATGTCCCGGCGGCTTCGTCCGCGCTTCCACACAGGACTGGCCGTGTTTAGCATCAATGTACCCCCTACCCTGTGGAGACACCTGGAGGCGCTGCTCACAGGGTATGGGGGTACTGCGACACGGCAGTACTGCGTCAGCAGAGCCGGACTGCGGAGTGTGAGGGTGACCATCCCGGACATCGCCACAGCACAGCGGATCTGGTCACCTGCCCGAAGAGACGGCACCAACTACCTCTGCCGCCGCCACTTTCAGAGGGCGAGACACATCGGGCAGGATGGCCAGGTAATTTCATTCTACATGTACTAGGGCTTGAAATACTGGGTGCATGTGCACCTTAGTGGAGCTGTATACCCATTTTTTTTTCTGTGGGTGCACCAGTGCACCCAAATATTTTAGATTTGCAGGTGTATGTATGTCAACATGTGAAATTTTGTGCACCCAATTTTAAGGGTTTTTTAAGTTTTAGGTCGAGCCCTGTCTACTGTTCTCTGGTTTGCTGTATTCTATTGTACATTATAGTTTCCTAAAATATAGTAATGATACAAGTTGTGCCACAATTTGATCATTAAGACTTATAACCAACCTTTGCTGACTAGTTAACAGCACTCCTTAGCAGTTTAGAAATCATCTTTTCATGCACTACTTGCCCCCTCAATGTACACAAATTCGTAAAAGTATATCATTTAGATGGAGATAATGGGTGGAAGTGTTTGGACAAGCAGGTTTCTTTGCTAGTATATTAACCTAGCAGTGTTGTTATTGTTGTTCTCCAAAACAGACAAGAAGTAGTGAATATTGAATGTTTTTCAGATCCACTACACATCAACCTTCCAAGGGTACAGTGCTGTGGTGGTGTCCAGCCTAACACCAGTGGTGGTCACCTCTCACCTCCGCACCGGCATTACAACGTGTAGTTTCTTTCGCCAGAACTACACGGAGGGTGGCCTTGCAATCAACACCTCACTGCAGGCCACCCTCAACTCTGCTGACGCAGTACTGCATTAATACCTATCTAGACCGGGCTTTTAGGGGGGTTCCTTGTCAGTGTTAGAAATACCCACCTGTAGGCTGCATTTTGCAGGCATTTTTGATATTGTAGAAGAAAAATTAATCTACAATTTTATCTTGAAAGTTCATCTGTGTTCTTCCTTGTCAAGGATTCCTTGACAAAGACTGGAGATGTAGTCAAAAATTTGGGTGAGCCCAATATTTTGTGTTGGAAATTGCTAGTTTAACTTAATTCATAATGACTGTGAGTCCAATTTTTGCGGTAAAAATTTGCAGACTGAAAAAATAAGGTAACACGTTCAATGGTGTTGGCCTGAGCATGTGGCCAGTTTTTCTCAGATGTGCTGCATAACATATATTGGTTCTAAACCCAGATAGTGCAGTTTCTAGGAGCAAAAACTAGTACTTACTGTTATTGCTATAGAAACACAACTAAGCTGAAAAGATGTGCTTTTTCAGAAAGTATTTGCAAATTGCAGAAACAAAATTTTGACATTCTGCAATATAGCAGAACATTGAAAAAAAAAGTATTTCTACCACT
>NW_017804355.1:0-16536 GCF_001625305.1 Branchiostoma belcheri
GGAGTAATATTTTACTCCGGAGCAACACATCGCCTCATTTCTCAGTTGTCCACCGAAGAGAAAGGAAGCATCATGCCTTTCGTCTGCGAAGTATGTGGCAAAGAGTTTGCTCGTAAGTTCAACCTCGATCGTCATCAAGAAAGAAAACACCGAGACGAGTCAGTGGTGGCCTCGGAGGAAGTCGTCGTTGACCCCGAGACGGGATCTTGCCGAAAGCGGGATGTTTTTGACGACGACTCCGACATATCGTATGAACATGACACTGACGCACTTGATTCACCGACCGACGAGGAAGATAAACAAGACGATGGGGAAGATGAGTACTCAGTCATGTCACAAGATGAAACAAACGTCTCAGACGAAGATGAGTCTGCTGTGGAGGAAGAGTCGACGACAGAAACCGACAGCGATCAGAGCGGTCCTGAGAGTGATGCAAGCTCGCACGTGTCTTCCGACCCGGCTTCATCTGATGATAGTGAAGAGTACGGCTACGACAGCGGTGACGAGGAAGAAGAGTGGACGCTCTTTCGAGACTGGACCATTCGACTCACTCAAGAACCAGGCGATGTCCCTCAACGCGTGATCAAAGAGACAAAACGCTCTGGCAAAAGGATTTATCTCGTAGAGTTTGCTGCCTTGCCTCGTTACGGTTATAACATCGAGTACAGCAAGAACTGGGTCCCAGAACAGACACTGATGAAAAAATACGGCTACCTCGTTCTGAAATAATACAGCATAGTCCTTCTGCCTATAGGACGACTATTCCTAATGTAACAGCGATACCTACATGACAAGACGTACCCTATCTTGCAAGCTTTTTCGAACAGTCTTGACCTGTAAGTGATCAATAAAGTGTGACGAACCCTACTGCCTTTTGCGTCGTTGTGTCGATGTATGCACGCATGAGACACACACATACGTGACATAGATATGAACTACTAGTTCACTTACTCCGGAGTAATCATTTACACCGACGGTTATGTATATGCATATGCATATACGATATATCTACACATCATGCACGTGAGGATACACGATACGGACAACCATGACAAATATACTTACTTGCTACAAATAAACTTACTCCGGAGTAAAATTTGTACTCCAAAACGGAGGAATAGTTACTCCGGAGTAATATCTTACTCCAAAAATACTTACTCCGGAGTAATATTGTACTCCGGAGCAACACGTTTATATCGATATATGTATATGTATATGTATATAGATGCACACACACACACACACGCGGGCGCGCGCGCACACACTCCGACGATTATGTATATGCATATACGATATATCTACACATCATGCATGTGAGGATACACGGTACGGACAACCATGGCAAATATACTTACTTGCTACAAAAGAACTTACTCCGGAGTAAAATTTGTACTCCAAAACGGAGGAATAGTTACTCCGGAGTAATATCTTACTCCAAAAATACTTACTCCAGAGTAATATTGTACTCCGGAGCAACACGTTTATATCGATATATGTATATGTATATGTATATGTATATATAGATGCACACACACACGCGCGAGCGCGCGCGCACACACTCCGACGGTTATGTATATGCATATACGATATATCTACACATCATGCATGTGAGGATACACGATACGGACAACCATGGCAAATATACTTACTTGCTACAAAAGAACTTACTCCGGAGTAAAAATTTTACTCCAAAACGGAGTAATAGTTACTCCGGAGTAATACCTTACTCCAAAAATACTTACTCCGGAGTAATATTTTACTCTGGAGCAACACGATTATATCGATATATGTATATCGATAAATGTATATATGTACATACACACGCATACCCATACATATTCGATCTTCGCTCGCTGTCGACAGACTTGGACTTGAACGCAGGTTTGTCTCCGCAAGTACGCCGGTTTCTGTTGCCACTTTATACAATTCTCTGACCAACACCCACAGAGCTTCCACCAATCGCCATGAAGTACGTCACCTACTTCACATGCAGACCAATCGACTACTCCGGATCCGCAGAATAAGTCACCATCTCTTGCCATGCGGCCAATCATCTACTACAGACGTTAACTTTAACCACGCCCCCACTTCATGATGCAATCCCGACGGTCCCGCTGTCATGTTGAATAGATTACTGTCAAAGTAACAATATCGGTAGGCGTGGTATCATCCTTCAAAAATCGTTGCCTTGACAACAGATTTCCCAGGTTACCGGGTTCAAAAGTGCACGCTGACCTTTATCTGACCTCCTCCATTGACGTCATGACACCCTCATAATAAATCATATTAAAATATACATAAATTAATTCATAATTGTACATAAATATTTAAGTTATTAATAAATCAACGTAGTCTTTAAAATTAAAAAATTGCATAAATTTGCATAAATTACCAAATTTTGCATAAATTTACATAAATTACCATTTTTCCGCACACCTGCGTAAATTTGGATATATGAATAAATTTGCATAAATTTGCATAAATTTGCATAAATGCATAAATTGGTCCAGACAACCCTGTATTCTACTAACCAAGTCCTATTTAAAGAAAATAAATGTGAAAGAGTCTGACCTTTGTCCTTTTTGTTCAGAAAAACAAACAATACCACATGTATTTGTAACTTGTGTATCTGTTAAAACCTTTATGGAAAGAATTCATCACCTGGTGGAATTTCAAAACTCAGTCACCAATATCTTTAGAGGAAAAAGATATCCTTTATGGACACAAGTCAGATATTCTTCTAAACAAATCCATATTGTTATGTAAATATTACATTCTTTAAAAATGTTGTACAAAATGAAACTGTCAGATTTCAAACTGTGCGCCAACAATTAGAATTAGCGATGTAACGAGGGGTAAGCCATATATATATTTGTATGTACAACTGTATGTAAAATTTGAAATAAACAATTAAAAAAAAAGAAGTGGTTTGACAAATCTTGCATAACAATGAAACGCGAACTGAAAAATATAGCCTCGCTACTTAAAAAAAATCCGTTTAATCCCGATATAAGAGGTAGATTCTTCCAAAGTAAAAAAGAATATAAGAAATTGTTAAAAAAGAAAAAAAGAGATTTGCACCAACAAATTCTCAACCAACTATCTTTCTTGAGAGACAGAAATCCAAATGCCTTCTGGAATTTAATCAAAAAATTAAAACCAGAAAAATTAGATGTAGGTAACGAGATATCTGAGGAAGAGTGGCTAAATCATTTTAAGAACCTAGACAAGATGCCAAACAGTCCAACAGAAACAAATCTTCCGAACGTCGACGACCAAAGAACCGTCCCCCCTCCAAATTCAGTTTTAGATTCAGCAAGAAGAAGTAGACACTGCAATTTCAAAACTAAAAAACAATAAATCAAGCGGAAATGACAGAATTCTGAATGAAATGTTAAAATCTGGTAAAATGATGCTCAAAGAACCACTACTCCACCTGTTTAACTCATGTTTAAGTAAGGGTTATTTCCCGCAAGAATGGTCAGTCAGTCATATCGTTCCCATCCACAAGTCAGGAGACACCTCATTGCCAGACAATTACAGAGGAATCTCAATAATCAGCTGCTTAGGGAAACTTTTCTCATCGATTTTAAATTTACGTCTCGTTAAATACGCTGAACAAAACAACCTATTTCAACCTCATCAAGCCGGCTTCAGAAAAAACCTTGGAACAAACGATAATTTGTTTGTTTTAAGTACACTGATTAGCATATTTCTCAGCCAAAATACCAACTCTACGCATGCTTTGTTGATTTCAGCAAAGCATTTGATTCTATTTGGCGAAATCGTCTCTTGCTTAAACTAAGTAAGCTCGGTATAGGCGGTAGATTCCTAAAACTTATAGAGGGTATGTATTCCAAGACTAAAAATTGTGTTAAATCTAGAAATGGCTTGACTGCAACCTTTGTCACTAACTGTGGGGTACGGCAAGGGTGTAATTTGAGTCCTACGTTATTCAATCTATTTGTGAGTGATATTGTACCTCAATTCGACAGCACCCATTGCAATCCCCCTGTTATGCACAACAAAAGGGTTCCCTGTTTACTATATGCTGATGACTTGGTAATTTTTTCCGAGTCCAAACAGGGGTTACAATATTCTTTCAACAATCTGGAAAATTGCTGTACACTTATGAAATTAAATGTAAATCTTAGAAAAACTAAAATTATTGTATTTACCCAAAAATGGCTCGTTTTTATTCCACAATCATGTAGTTGAAATTGTTACGTCATATACTTATCTCGGCATTATTGTGAACTCAGCCGGCACGTTTAAAGCAAATAATAAGTACCTGAGTTGCAAGGGTTTGAAGGCTTTATTCGGAATTAAACAGTCACTAGATCAAGCCAACGCCCCACTATCTGTTAAAAACAAACTTTTCGACGCTTGTGTAAAACCTATTTTACTTTACGGTTCAAAAATTTGGGGCTCAGCCAAAAAAAAGACCCTAGATTCTGCCATTGAATCCGTCCACCTTAAATTCTGTAAACAGTCTCTGAACGTTCCTAGATCAGCCTGTAACCTTGCATCAAGGGCGGAACTAGGGAGGTACCCAATGCACCTGGAGGCCTCCCTAAATTCCATTAAGTATTTTCTCCGTATACGCCAAAACGTGCCGTCTGACAGTCTACAAGCGGACGCCCTCTCATGTCAACTACAACTAGAGACTAGAGGCAATAAATGCTGGGCGTCCGGTATCCGTAAAACTTTGGAGGAATGCGGTTTTGCATGGCGTCCTGATATATCTCTGGGCACAAACATATCACCAATAATTAACTCCATCAGCCAACGATTGAAAGATATTTACACACAAACATTTATTACTGAAATCCACAATGACCATAACAGAGGTACATCTTCTAGTAACAAGTTACGAACGTACCGCTTGTTTAAAAGGATATAAAGAAGAAGAGTACCTATCGGCACGAGATCTTAATCGGGTTGATGAAGAGACAGGGTACGTCTCGAAAGCTCCCCGGCATACATGTAGCTGAACTTTTGTTGTGTGTACTTGTATAAATATTTCGTCAAAAGTATACCACACATTGTCATATATTGGATATATTCAGGGCAGGTGTAGTTCAAGGCAGACCACTCAGCAACTGACTTGGACAAGCCTTGGACAAGTTTTGACCAACACTTGTTCATTTCTTCCCCAGTTCCAGATAGAGACGGCCAATACTGCCCTACAGAGAGTTCAAGCAGAGCTGGCAGAAGCTCGTGACAAAATCGCAGATCTTGACGTTATACATTTCTGTTTGCTGTCTTTGCAGATCTAGAGCGCGAGAGGGATGACCTCCGGTCTGCCCTGCAGCGAGTAGAAGCAGAGCTGGCAGAAGCTCGTGACAAAATCGCAGATCTTGACGTTATACATTTCTGTTTGCTGTCTTTGCAGATCTAGAGCGCGAGAGGGATGACCTCCGGTCTGCCCTACAGCGAGTGGAAGCAGAGCTGGCAGAAGCTCGTGACAAAATCGCAGATCTTGACGTTATACATTTCTGTTTGCTGTCTCTGCAGATCTAGAGCGCGAGAGGGATGACCTCCGGTCTGCCCTACAGCGAGTGGAAGCAGAGCTGGCAGAAGCTCGTGACAAAATCGCAGATCTTGACGTTATACATTTCTGTTTGCTGTCTTTGCAGATCTAGAGCGCGAGAGGGATGACCTCCGGTCTGCCCTACAGCGAGTGGAAGCAGAGCTGGCAGAAGCTCGTGACTAAATCGCAGATCTTGACGGTCAGCTGAAAGGAGCAGAAACGGAACGGAGAGTTCTACATAATACCATACAAGAGCTCAAGGGCCAGGGGTGTCCTCTATCCGCTCTATTATTTAACCTTGTGGTTGAAGTACTTGCAACCAAAATCAGACAAACAGACACTGTTAAAGGCATTAAAGTTGAGACTATTGGTAACATATCTGAAATAAAGATAAGCCAAGTGGCCCCTTCATCGAGACAGACGGACCCGTCACTGCCTCTGATCCCATCGGTAGGAAGACATCACTTAAGTCGAACTTTACATAATATTTGAGTCTCCCAAACTACAACCCAACCCCAACCAGGCCTTCATAGATTGGGTTGAAAAGATCTTTTTCTGTTGGACACTTCAAAGTCTCTATAAAGTCACTCAATCAAGTTCTATAAGATCCTAATTTGCCTTGTTAGGTACAAAAAAGACTTTTTAGGCTAATGACACAAAATGAAAACAACAGCAGATTCATATGAATTTTCTTTGTAAATCTTCTTGAGCTGGTTGAAGAGATTCATTTGTCACGTATAGATACAGTTCCGAGTGAGCTGGGTTTACAGATACATAAAGTCATGTACATGTGTTGCTAAGTACTGACTTTATTGCTGTTATTTATGAAATTGTAAAACAGACCCCGCCTTTGTTGAGTCATTGTCATCTGTTTATTTGTTTATTTATTTGTTTGTCTATTTGTTCCCCAGTTCCCCCAGACATGCCAGAGCACCTGGACATCACCCGTGTGACCAGGAAGACGGTCGAGCTGGTCTGGAAGAGACCCAAGTACGACGGCGGCTCCCCAATCACTGGCTACATCGTGGAGAGCCGCTACCTCAGGGTAAACATCAGCAAACTAAACCAGAACATTGTTGATAGAAACATTGTCACCGGTCTCATTGAGAACGACAAGTACGAGTTCAAGGTCGCCGCTCAGAACAAGGTCGGCACCGGCAAGTACAACAACACCCGGGCTGTACAGGTCAAGGATGAGATCGGTAAGTTAATTCTTCATCTTCACACCTGAATCATTGTCATCCTTTAACACTTGTATAGTCCTGGGGTCCTTCCCAAAGAATTTGTGTCCATTGAAGCTGTGTCCATTGTATAGCTCAGATGTTAGTTTACTGTAGTAACTACAAGTTTAACAGCAGTTCTAATTGTAAGAATATGCCTTACAGAACAAGTAACCTCAGTAAAGTTGAAAGGAATGGTTTCTATATTTGTTTGCCTGTTTAAAGCACTTGGAAGAAGCAAAAGCAATTTTCTGATGGATGTTTCTTTCTGTTATACATGTCTGTTTGCTGTCTTTGCAGATCTAGAGCGCGAGAGGGATGACCTCCGGTCTGCCCTACAGAGAGTGAAAGCAGAGCTGGCAGACGCTCGTGACAAAATCCCAGATCCCAAAATCAAACCTAAACATGGTGCTATCCCGGACTTGTCGGTTATGCAGATTCAGGGGTACGATTTATTTACTAGCAACCTACAGGCCAAAGACACCCGAGGAAATTATTGTTTGTTCCATCCAGGGATCAAGACACACAGAGATCGCCCCACACAACCAGGACATCCTCCTCCTTGGGCACATTCACAATAAACACTTTGTGAGTCTGGTGAACAGTTCTGTATCTATTATCTGTATAATACTAACACACTAAATGATCCGTAGCTTTGAAAGGCAAACTTGTGCATAAAAAAATCCTCGTTCAAGATACAAGACACACCCTTTGTTTCTGAGCTTGTTCTGCCCAGCTTGGACAAATAAAGCGGGCACATTCCGCGGACTTAGCTCCCTAAGTCCCGTAACTCTGCTGTACAAAGCCGAGGCTGATACATACACTCCCCTACACGCTTCGGTGGGATAACAATGGGCAAGGACCTGGAAGTGGTTGGCATTAGGCCACCCTAAGGTACTGCTTTGGTTCAATGTCAGAAGCACCGAGGAAAATTAGGAACTTTCATACATTTTCATACACTTTCCTACAGGCAATTACTTGGAAGTGGTCGGTATTTAATATATAGGCCATCCTAATTAATATCGTTGCTGCCTTGTTTGTATGTCTTATAGCTAGGGGAGGGAAAAGTTAGAAGCACAGAGGAAAATTAGGAACTTTCATACACTTCCCTATATTACGCTCTAACGGGATGCAACAAGGCAAGGACCTGGAAGTGGCCGGTATTAGGCCACACTAAAGTACTACCCTCACCGGGTTGTCTTATCGCTGTCATCTATGCTGAAGACACGCCGCCGGAAACCAAACGCACGCCGGAAACCAAACTCAGAAATAGTGTGCAGCGGAAGATCAGCGTATCCAAAAGTAAATACTACAATACAAACGTCGAAACTTTGAAGAAAGAGGATCCTGCCTTGTGGCATAAACAGATAAAAACTATGACCAACTCTACCCGTACTGAACCCGTCATTCACATTGACGGTCTGGACCCACGAGACAAACGCGGTACTGCCAACGCAATAAACAAAGAACTTGCATCTGTGATCAACTCTCTACCTCCGCTGGACCCAGCAGTGCTACCTTCCTACCTGCCATCCCTCCAACCACCTACTGTAAGTGTTTGGGAGGTGTACAGGAAACTTCAACAAGTCAAGGTACGGAAGGCGGCGGGACCAGACGGAATTCCTGGTAAATTGATCCGCGAATTCGCCTTTGAATTAAGTGTGCCGCTCGCAGATGTAATCAACTCTTCACTCCAGCAAGGCTCAGTGCCAGAAGAATGGAAAAACGCTACTGTTATTCCTCTCCCCAAGACGAAACCGCCGTCCATAAAGGAACTTCGTCCCATTTCACTAACATCGCTTCTGAGTAAAGTTGCTGAGAACTTCATCTGCCAGTAGACCTTGACAGACATCCTCCCGCGTATTGATACCAAACAGTTTGGAGGTATAAAAGGTAGATCCACAACCCACTGCCTTCTAGACATGACACACACTATGTTTAAGGCTTGCGACAAACCCAACACCATCTGCACCCTCGTCTCTACGGACTATAGTAAAGCCTTCGACAGAGTCAGTCACACTGTCGCCATCTGTCGCTTACTAGACCTCGGGCTACGGCCTTCCATAGCCAGATGGATTACTGACTTTCTCACCAACAGATGCCAGGTAGTGCGCTATCACGGGGCCCTCTCTGACAGTGTACCGGTCACTTGTGGTCTGCCACAGGGTACGTTATTGGGCCCACTTATTTTCACCGCTTATATTAACAGTGCAGCACAACAAGCGGTCTCGAGGCGCTGGAAGTTTGTAGACGACCTAAACTTACTGGAAGTACGAAACCCACCTACAAGTTCCTCTCATTTGCAACAAGACCTGACTGACTTAGACAACTGGTCAAAGGAAAGCCACATGATGCTGCACCCTGGGAAGTGTAAAGTTATGTATGTCTACTTCAGTAAAGCTTTGCACATCCCACGGCCTCTAACGATCAACAATGTTGTAGATTCTAGGGATCCACCTCCAAGCAAACTTGAAGTGGAACATACACGTTGACACGATTTACCACAAAGCCAGCCAAAGGCTATACCTCTTGTGCAAACTGAAACACTTCCACCTTCCCATTGAAGACCTTGTGTCTGTCTACATCTCCTACATCCGCCCAGTCATGGAATACGGGGCACCCGTATGGCATTCCGGACTCTCTAACTCCCTCAGCAACAAAATTGAGAAAGTACAAAGTAGGGCCTTGCGGATCATCCTGGGAGCCAGCTTCACGCCGTACTCTACGGCATGCGCGCAACTTGGTCTTCCTACACTCTACGCACGGCGCCACGAACTGACTGCAAAATTCGCCAAATCCCTTGAACAGTCTGACCAGTACAGACATTTACTACCACCGTTACGGGGGGAAGTGAGCGGAAGAAAAACTAGGTCATCTCACAAACTCGATAGTATCCACTGCAAATCAGAAAGATATAACTCTAGTGCAATACCTCACATGGTGCGACTGTTGAACTTGTAAGAAAAAAAAACAACTGCCCTATTCTAAATTATATTGTATAATGCGTCTTCATGAGATCTTTTAAATATTTTAAATTTGTTATTGTGTAATTTAGCTACAGTCTAACTACGCTTTTAATATTGTACCCTATACAGTTAATGTTTTTATCATCTGTTGTTAATGGAATCCCCACGCAATTCAGTCTGTGACTGCCATGTGGGAACCATTGTTATGTGTTTTACATGAAACAAATAAACCAGTATTATTATTATTATTACACGCAGGGCAAAATTGTACATAATAAAATCCTCGTTCAAGACAAACCCTTTGTTTCTGAGCTTGTTCTGCCCAGCTTGGACAAAGTCGCGGCTGATACATACACTTCCCTACACGCTTCAGCGGGATAACACAGAGCAAGGACCTGGAAGTGGTCGGCATTATGCCACACTAAAGTACTACCCTTATCTTACCGCCGCACGATGTCGAAGGAATCAGGTATTTATGAGTGTGTTTGAGTAAGAATAGCCAGCCCAGCATACCAGACTGCAATACCTCGCCAGAGCCAGTCAACGATCACCCATGCTCTCCGGTAAGTTTTAGCGACAATTCTGCCGGACAACCTGCTCTTTGTTGTTACATTTTGACAAACTAAGATGACTTTCTAAATGTCCAAGGCTTCCTCTGGTTGCGTCGAGTACTTAGTTACGGCTTTTTCTGACAGTATTTTCGACAAATTTTGGTGATCTCTTGTCAGGTGCTAAGACCACGGTGCTAAGTCTTCGGGAAGACTGCCAGCAGTGTGCAAGGAAGGGAAAGAGCTCCGGTAAAATTCGTCTTTGAAGATACGTTACGCACGTTTTCGGTGGCTTGAGATTCTGTATAGCTGACATTATTATTATGTTATATCAAACTATTGTGGGAAAATCAGAAACATCCTGCAAGTTAAGAAAAAATGACTGAGAAGACGATGAAAAACAAACATCCATGGAAAAGAAGGCACAGAGAAGGAAGAATGTTGAGCAAGCAGCACAAGAGGGACTGCGTAAGACGTCACAAGACGTAAATTTGCTAGTGAAGGCTGGGAGTGAAAGAGAGATCAAAGGAAAGCTGCAAAACCAGATTAGGTGGCACAAATTGAAAAGGTGTACTTAGTTCTCCTGATTATACACATGTACATGAAGGCAACAGGTGGACCTATGGGACTCCTATTTACTGAGGTTGAAACGCCCAGGGGAGGCAGGCTGTCGCCAACATGTACCAAGTCACTATACAGATGGTGTCAAATCTGGCTGTAAGTTTATTCCCACATATTTTATTCCGATATATATCAAACTATTGCGGGAAAATAAATCAGAAACAGTAGGTGCATGAATGCTGAAAGGTATTTTTTATATATTTTTTCTGTCTAAAGAACCACAACACATTTCATTATACCGGCAGAAGTTGAGGCGTAGCACCCTGAACGACCAAGCAGCCCTATTTAGGCCGGACAGCACCGCTTGCTCCAAATGGGGACAGTCCCATCCCCTATGGGCTGCGGGTTGGCGATAGTATTGTGTATATCAGGTACCTGGGGCAGGTCAAGTCTTGTAACAAGTGCGGCAAACAAGGTCACTTGTTCGCCGAATGTCCCACGGAAAAGTGCGGACGTTGCCTACAGTTGAAAATAGAACTCATACAGAAGCTCATACAGGCACAGGAGCTGCAGGCACTGAGACAGTTTCTGGTGTTCGTCACCCAGGTTTGTCTGCCGATGATGGTGAATAAATATAGCATTTTACAAATTGTGGGTTTCATATTTGAAAGGTACAGATTTCTCATGATGTGTTTCATGGTAATATTCCACTTCAAAGAACCACAAGGCACAACACTACAGCAAGTGTGACAGAGGAACCCATCGGGGTATTTCATGCAAGCGCCACAGCGCACACGCACCCCCCCAGTACGTATATTTTTGTTGCAGCATGACAAGTACAGGCCAGCACTGGCGGTGCAGGTGGGCTCGAAAAGCTCGATGCAATGCCAAAGTGCATGAAACTCTGACTGGAGAATTTATTCGGAAGGAGGAACATACTCATCCTCCCCCGGATGGCCACTGTGGCAGATGGCCCCCGCCTGCGGACCCTATGGTGACAACCTGAAGAGATCTCTGATTTCTTACTATGATGACAGTAAACTTAGTTATTCACTTCACTATAGTTATGTATAACTGTTGTTTATTAGTTGTTCATTTCTTTTTTTAATAATCTTTATTCGTATTTCAAAAACAAAGGACATGTTCACATAAGAAAATTTAATACCCAGAGATATTTTGCAAACAATACATTAGTCAGCAATTTAGCATATACTTGCAGGAAATTGTATAGTATGCTTCATTTGGCCTCAAATGAGTTTCTATAGTATAAACTTTTTCCTATCATAATACATTGAAATGCATGCATGTCCTGAAGTTGGTTGTTCAATGTGACTCAACTTGTACCAACATTTAAATGTTAACTGACATGATAATGGACTTATTAAATCGAATTAAAATCATATCTCTGCAGGTCAACTGGATTTATCCACCTAGGGCTACCTTGGTAAGTACAGACTTCCCCTGTAGTCAATTCTTGTCCCTCTGTTCGTGCCGCTAGAACCGAAGTTGGTGGTATTAGTTTCGCCATTAGTCTGTACTGCATTAGCAACTGAAATATGAACACAATGGCTAATTTAAAGGAAATGTAGGGTTACAAGTCATCCATGTCATTTTATCTTTACTTTATATTTCACATGACAGGCTGGACAGCCCCCAGTGCCCCTTGGAGGGCCAGAGTACGGAGTATGGACCTACCCCCGCATCCTAGCATGTTCCTAGAACAAGGCCAGGAACCCACAACAGTTCTTCAAACCGCTGATGGGGATGTATTCTACTGAGGAAGAAATGTTCCGGGGAAACCTTACCGGGAGTGGAACTAACCAGGCGCTTAACCCATCATCAGCACTATTCTTTATATAGTAAAAGTGTAAGACTCCAAAGATACCCGTGATCGGCAATGTGGAGATCGTTCAGGAACTGGACCGGCTGAAGGCAAGGCTCAAGCTGAACCCAAGGAACAGGTTTATTAAGGCAGAGTTAGATGGCTACATAGCTCCAGTGTCCACTAAGTTGAGCAAGATTTTGCATGAGGAAAGAAAAAAATTTCCAGACTTTGGAAAAAAAATTCATATCTGCAAGGGGACAACTCCCAAGCACAGTAGATGTTAGGAAAAGTGAGGATGCTTCTGCTAAATAATAGAGGATAAGATACTGTGAGCACATTTTGGTGTCAATCTACACATGATGTAAAACCCTACAGAACCCCTTCTTTATCCTCAGTACCTGGATTAGGAATTCCTGCTGCCGGTGCAATCTAATGATCAGGTAAATTTCATTTGGCTGAAATCTGACATTCATCCTGGTATCTGACATTCATCCAAATCCTGGACCTATGAGCAACACCTGTGGTAACAGAGCCACAAATAAACCAAGAGCCATTTGCAGTGATACATGTGACGTGTGGATCCATGCAACTTGTTTGAATATGCTTAAAAAATATGATTATCTGTCAAGCTACTCTTGGCTGTTGAATATGTTTGTCAAACTCCAGTGAGAGGTGACATTTTTGCAGGGTTGCAAAAAAAATGAAACTAGAACTCGAACTATAACAGGTACAGGCCAGCACTGGCGATGCAGGAAGGCACGAGAAAGATGCAAAGCCAAGGTGCACACGAAACCCTCAGCGGGGAGTTCATTCCCAAGGACAGGCACAATCACGCACGAACGAAAGGAAACAACATTGCAAAGCCAGGGTTGTAGAGGATCCAAAGGGGGTGTTTAACAAATGTAATATTTTTGTTGCAGCATGACAAGTACAGGCCAATCATGGCGGTGCAGGGCTCGAAAACTTCGATGCAATGCCAAAGTCCATGAAACTCTGACTGGATCATTCATGCGGAAGGAGAAACATAGTCATCCACCGCCAGTTCGTACAAGCTTGCAAATTTTAATATATAACGAATTATGTTTTTGTTGCAGCTCACAGTATTGGCGTTGCCGAGAAAATCAGAAACGAAATTGCAATGCCAGGGTACTAGAACACCCAAAGGGGTTTTTTTGTCACCTTGCGGAACACAACCACCTACCTTCCATGGCAGGGGAATATAAGAGACTAGGAAGAAAGGAAAGTGATAGCTGAAGGAAATGACAATTAACTATAGACAGGTTCCACAAAAAAACTGATTTTTATATTATACATATGAAATATTTAACAAATGTAATATTTTTGTTGCAGATCAACTAATGTCCACCAGTATTGGCGATGCAGGGACGAAAGGAAACGACAGTGCAAAGCCAGAGTAAAAGAGGAGCCAAAGGGGGTTTTTACTCTGGTGAACAGTGAACACAACCACAAATTTCAAATAATGTTGGTCAGCCTCAGTATTGGCGATGCAGAGAAAGGACACTACGTTGAATTGGCGTTGCCGAGAAAACCAAAAACTAGGTTGCAATGCCAGGGTTCTAGAGGACCTAAAGGGGGTTTTTCGTCCCCTGGGCGAACACAACCACCCACCTCCAGCGTACCTGCTTGCAAATTTTAAAATATAACGTTACACTTACAGATGAAGAAGTAATATTTCACGAGGGTCTTATCTTATTGACGATATTTTGTAGAATACTGTGAGAGAAATATGAGCCAAAGAAAATATGAACAATGAACATTCTACTTTGTTTTCATTAGTTTGTAGATCAGAAGAAAGTGTCCAGTCTGTAAAGTCTACAGTAAAGTTTACATGGTTCCCTAAAGAAAGAAGAATAAAATCAAATATCAGGCCAAGGGTCCAATGGACAGAAAAGGGGGAGAAACCAACTGATTGTTTTATAAATAAGGAGATTAAGAGAGGTTTAGCCGGATAAGACCTGCCAGTGTCCCCACATCGCGAACAGGGGTCGCAGAGGGGTCAACCCAAGCTGACGAACAGGCTTACGGAGTACACTTACACATTAAGACCGGACAGTGACAACAATGGGGCTCGAGTTTGGCGGTGCAGAGCTCCCTCTTAGTTGAACGCCATTTTTGTTGGCGTTTTGCCTAAATTTATGACGATGTTACGATACACGACATGAAAAAAATTAAAAATCATCTCAGAATATCTGCTAGTACTTCAATGGGAGCATAACTTTTTTTTACCGCTGGTACACTCAGCCAAGAAGCGGGAATTGTTTTCCTGAATATAAAAATAAGGCCCAGTCATGGAGAGCGAGCGACGCAAATGTCACACAAGGGTTCAATCCTCATCCGAGAAAGTACGGAGGCAATGTAAAGAGGACTTTATAATACTACCTATCAAGATTATAAGTGTTATATAATAGCCGACGACAGGCACTTTGAAATGTGTTGATGATGCCATTTCTAATGAGGAGGATGAAGTGGTAACAGAGAAACAGCGTACTCAAAAAAAGGGGAGAAGCAGGTAATTGCTAAGTTGATATGTTTCAACAATGAGCTTGCACTGATTGCTATTAGTTGCCCAATAAACCAGTAATATTGTAGTGGTTATGTCACTGCAGCGCAGGAAAGGACTAGAATAGTCAGTGCACGCATATGCTTGGATGGATGGTTGACTCTTACTAACAAAAAAAAAAATTAGGAACAGCAAGAAATGAATTGGCACAACATGCGCGGACATGTCCCCGTCGTGTCCAGACATGTTCAAAGGACGGTGCAAACAAAAATGGCGGTCACGGCGAAATTCGAACGCTAAAAACCCCCGGCAAAATTGAGACAAAAAGAAGGATATTCCCAACACTAGCGATCTTCTACGGCAACTCTACAGCTGCCCAAACTTTTCTAAAGTAGACATTATTTTCAGGCTGTTTCTTGTCAACATCTTAAAAACACTAGAGTAGAGAAAGACCGATTTCGCAGCCGTGATGGCGGGAAAGCCTTCTATCCAGTTATATCTATCTAACCTTCATTGACGTATCCGCAGATCCTTTCTTTTTGAAGCAACAAAATTCATTCTCGTTTGATTACAGCGTTAATAATAATTATTTAATGTTGTGAATGATTTTAGATTTAAAGAACATTCTGCATCGTCCAATCATGACGTGATTGGACGATGATATAAACTTGGACTATCTTGTGTCTATTTTGTCTCAATGGGATCCCCCCAAGATAGCTTTGAAATAGTTGCGATACACACGTGGAGCAATAAATATACAAAAGGTTAAATGTTGAACGTTTATTTGTTGTGAAGGGTTGCAAAATAAAATCCCACAGCACCATAATTTGGTCAAGGTGACAGCTCACACTCGCCAGATATTTTTTTCGCGCACGTGTGAACCATAAAAAAAAATATGCAAAAAAAATTCATGACACCGTATAGCTTATTTTTTTGAAGCAAAGTATCCCTTTGCTCAAAAATTATTTAACCTTTTTTGACCTTCAATACTTAAGGTTAGTTTAACTCTTTAAATTGTTAAATATATTTCTGCTGGTTTTAGATCATTCATAGTCATACACATTTTCCACAGAACCACCCAAGAGGTGGAAGGACCAGATCCAGAGTGATACAGGTCTTACCCTACGAGAAGCAGAGACTATTGCACTTGATAGAGCTGGCTGGAGGAACCTGACAGAGGGAAGCAAGGGGCCAGCATCTGGCCTAAGCACATAGGCAGTACGCATCTGTAAAAAAAGTGTGTCCTAGCTCCCCAATTTTGGGACGTAAAAAAAAAGTTAAGCCCCTTTCATTGTATCTAAAAGACTCAAGAATTATTTATTGATCCAATGGCAGTAAACTTGATACAAGTCACTGAATTGC
>NW_017804356.1:0-9588 GCF_001625305.1 Branchiostoma belcheri
CCAAATTTATGTTACTTCTTTGCTGCTAAATAATAATTAAAAAAAAAGACATCATGGCACCACGGGAGTAGGTAGTGTGTGAACTGAGCTCCTGTCTGGATTACCATTTTGGTCAAAAGTTGAGCCTGTGGACTAGTCTTTACCCTCGAAATTGTACACGAACTCCTTTAAAGACACAACCTTGGTCTCCGTGGAAAGCTGGCAAAATGACTTCACGAACAAAACGACTAGCAGCGACGAAAAAGACAAGACTCGGCTGGGGACATGGACGACCGACAGGGTGGCGACACAGATTCAGCTCCGTCAAAGTTCAGAAGATTTTGAATGGACAGAGTGCGCTACACGCAGAGGTAAGAGGAAAATTTGGAGAGAAATGTCCAATTGCTTGAATCAAGAATGGAGGAAGTTGAAACGAGAATGACGGAGACCCAGAAAAATGTCAAAGAATTTACGCACGTAACCACTGACCGGATTACTTCAATCACCAAACAAATGAATGCTACAGCAGAAGAACTGGAAGAAATGAAGAAGAAATGTAACAAACTTGAGAGTTTTTCCCGGTAGGAATAATATCCGAATAATCGACCGGAAAGTGGAAAAGGGAGAAAACTGCATCGTCACAGTGGATAAGATACTACGAGTGAAGTTTGACATGCCACAAGTCAAAATTGAACGTGCACACCCTAATGGTCCGGTCAACAATAGTACATTTTTTTTAACGGTATCGCTCAATGCAAGGCCAATTATATTTGGCCACTTGTAGGCATAGAGCTAGAGGTACTTAGAGGAGTATATTATAGCTATGTCATGAGATGGCGGTGGACCTTTGTTTTGAAGCTTTGTAGATTGTAATCGGACGGAAAGCAGCTGTTTGGAAGAGAGTTCCATAATTTTGCAGTCCGGGGAAAGAAGCTGTTGTTGTAATATGACTTGGAGACAGGTATGTTAACGGTGTATTGATGAGAACTGGAAGAGAACCTAGTGACACGCTGAAAGGTTCTGAGTGGAGGAACAAGAAGTGCAAGTTCTCCTGAACATCGATCGTGAAAGTATCTGTAGAAGAGGGATAGAGATGCGACATTGCGTCTGTGTGAGAGGGAATCAAGCTTTGCGGCCAGAGAATGGCCGATGGCAACACAGATTCTTCTTTGAATGCGGTCTAAAATATGCAGGCAGTCTTTTGGGGCACCAGCCCAGAGATGCGACCAATACTCCATGCAAGGACGGATGGCGGATTTCTACAGATACAGAATACTTGCAGGAGTGAGGTAGTTTCTGGCTCGAAGCAGTGAGCCTACTTTCATAGCTGCTGATTTGGCTATGGATTCGATGTAGTATCTCCAGGACAAATCCTTGGAGAGAATAAGACCGAGGAGGCGGAGACTATCATTCTCCCGCAACTCGTTGCCATTCATGGATATAGGTGGAAGAAAAGGTTCCCGGTATCTGTTTATGGAGAGGAGTTTTTGTTTTTTGGGCGTTGAAAGTGACTAACCAATTGTCTCCCCATTCAACGACAGATCGCAGATCATTTTCCAACCCAGCTGCCATTTCTGCCTTATCCAGTATGGAACCGGGACCTTTAGAGTTGGAGTAAAGGGTGGAATCGTCCGCATAGACAGCAAGTTGGCATAGAATGTGGTCGGGCAGGTCGTTAATAAATATTAAAAATAGTGTTGGGGCAAGAACTGAGCCTTGAGGAACATTGGCGTTGATTGAATAGGATGTAGAAGACTGACCATCAAGAACGACTTTCAACTTTCTCTGTGATAGAAAGGACGAGAGAATGTTGGCCATAGGGTCCCTTATGCCATAGGCTTTTAGTTTTCTGATAAGTCCAGCGTGCCAGACCTTATCAAAGGCCTTGGAAATGTCAAGTACATCCTCTTCAAGCTAAACAGCTACCAAGATAAAGTGAAGATCATGAAGGTTGCAAGAGTCAAACTGAAAGATGAAAGCTTCTACTTTACAGACGACCTTACGGCTACAGATCTTCAGGAGAAACGCAAGTGGCGCGAGAACGGTAAACAGGCTTTTGAAAGAGGATTGAAATACAGGTTCTACAATGGGTATTGCAAAGATGGGAAAGGAAAAGCAGTATCCTTCTAAAAAGGGTACGATGACATTGTACTGGTAAGGGTTTATTCCTACTATATTCGCAAAATGCAGGATACCAAACCCTACAATGTTTGGCTCTCAAGTTTATCTACACGGTGAGCCTCATACCACCTACTCAACTGTTTATTATGTCAGACCGTGTTCTGCCGACTATTTCGTTGTAGTTTGCTATTTTTGTCTTGTTCTTCTCATTGATTGTTACTCTGTTTACAAACGTACAATCATGTCTGAAACCACAGTGACTGTGGCTAAACTTCGCATCTGTCTTGTTATATTCGTCAAAGACGATAAAGTCTTTTTTTTTAAACTTACGAAGAATTATTTTGACAATGTTAAACTGTAATGATAATGCAATATTGACAGGAACTTTCTGACACACTTGACTTAGCAGATATTTGGCGATTAAATAACCAAGAAACGAAACGATACACGTGGCGGGGGAAAAGGCAAGCCAGTCGCTTAGATTTTTTTATTTTATTTCGTTTGCCTTAGTAGCCAAGGTACTAAATTCCTCGATTGGAGAACCTTTTAAATCCGACCACCGCTTAATTAATTTAGATGTTATAACAGATGATACCCCGCAGGGACCAGGATATTAGAAGTTTGACTCTACCCTTAAATGATAAAACCTTTCTAAAAGAAAAATAAATTATTAGAGAATTTTTTCTGTTTAATAAAGCTGAATTATGAATTGTCTGGGACGCATTTAAGTGCTCATTTAGGGGCCATTATATCAAATTTGCATCAAAACAAATTCTCTTGAAAGAAAAAAAAACTACTTGGGGAATTGAGAGTTACATAAAGAAGTTGATAATCACATTCCTTTTCAATGCTGGAAGAATTGAAACAGAAAGAGAATGATATTCAGAGAGTCTTCACAAGGAAAGACGGTTAAAACTGACGCTACAGTCACGCGCAAGATGGATAAGATTGGGAGAAAAACCTACAAAATATTTTTTCGAATCTGCTACAACGCAACAAATCAAAGAAAAATGTCTGTAAACCGTTGATACAAAATGGAATATAAACAACTAATTCTATGGACATTTTAAATGAACAGGTCAATTATTACTCATGTATTCGTTTGAAGACAGAGGATATCTACCAGTTTTTCTTTGTAAAGTAGAACATACCGATCCTTACATTGGAACAGTCCAATTCAATTCAATTCTATTATTTAACTAGTAATTACAGCTCAGGCCATTTTGGCCTGCTTTTCAGGTAATCATGGGTACACATAAAAATATAACAAATAACACAGTACATAAACTATTACCAAATTACAACATCCTAAACATCAAGAGTGTAAATTCCTGCACCTAATGCTCTGTATAAAAGTCCTGAGAAGTCCTACTCCTAATGATCTGTTTAAAAATCCTGAGAAGTAAAAATATCTTTGTATACTTTTGTGATATTGAGAGTCTCGTAACTGTGAAACGAATTGTGGGAGGCCATCCTGACATTCAAGCCTGGAAAGTCTCTGTTTGGATAGCCTTACAATAGAAGTATACAAAGGATTTTTGATCTTCTCAAACAGCCCATGTCGGACTGTTTCAATGCTGTTTATGAAAAGGGTCAGCTTTTAGAATCTCAGAAGGAGGGGATAATCACATTACTGTTAAAACATGACGCTGAAGGAAATTATAAAGACCCCACCAGTCTGGGTAACTGGAGACCTGTCACTTTGTTAACCTCTGACAATAGAATACTTGCCAAATGCATTTTACTTCGTTTAAAAAAAATCTCTGATGTGATACATATAGACTAAACAGGATTCCTAACTGGAAGGTCAATTAGTGACAATATTAGGAAAATACTACAGATAATTGAGGGATGAAGAAATGTTGTGATGAAGAAAATGTAAGTGGATTGTTGTTTATTACAGACTTTGAAAAAGCCTTTGTAAGATTAGAATTGAGTTGTTCTAGAAACTTTAAAGGCTTTTGGATTTCGACAGTCGTTATTACATTGGATTACTGTATTGTATACAGATATCAAAAGTAGAATTATTAATCAGGGCTACTTGTCTGCACCCTTCAAACTCCATCGTGGAGTGAGGCAGGGCTGCCCGTTATCACTATACTTATACTCTCAGTAGAGATTTTAACAAGTAAGATAAAGACAAATACAAATATCAAAGGACTAGAGATAGAATGTAAACTATCCCAGTTTGCTGATGACACCAACTTTGCATTGCAACCCAACAATGCTACACTGGAAGCATTGTACAGACTTAAAAAACCTTTCTAAACTCCCAGGGTTGGTCCCGAATTTTGGAAAGTGTAGTTTGGTGAGACTTGGGCCGTTAAAGGGCACGGACCTTCAATTACAATGTGACTTTCCCATTAGATGGACTGATTGACCAAATGACTTATTAAGGATTCATATCCCCAAAGACATATTTTGAAGGTAGGTTGTAGAAAATGTTTATAAAAAAAAAACTTAGGAAAGTTGATAAAATACTTCAACCATGGAAAGGAAAAGTACTGACCGTTTATGGAAAAGTCACCCTAATTGATACTTTGGTTGTACCACAGTTTACCTATCTGTTCATGTCATTACCTTTCGCAGACATAGAATTTTTCATAGCACATGAAAGAAATATCTTTAACTTTCTTTAGTCAAATGAGCCTGGAAGGTTAAAAGAAAGATTGTATATAATTTATATGAATATGGTGGCCTCAAGCTTAATAATCTTGAAGCTATTAATCTTGCACTCAAAGCTGCATGGATACCGAGGATTTTTTAATGGAAATTTGTTTATTAGTAAGTTATTTATACATAGTTTTAATTTCAACACAAATTTAATACCTTTGCAAGTTTAATTGTGCAACTTACAAGGCCAATTATCACAATGTAGCCTCAAAATGCTCAACTATAAGTACATTTATGCAAGAAGTCATGTTAGCCTGGTTAAAGGTTCAGAACAAGCCACCTGACAGCAAAATAGAGGTTATAAACCAATTTTTGTGGCTGAATTCCAACATATTGATCGATGCCTCGCCAATTATCAGGAAGCATTTATAGAAAATAAAATTGTCTTTATCTATGATTTATTGGGGAATGACGCAAAGTTTTGTACGTATCAGTCATTCTTAGATAGATATGATAAACTTAGTACTGAATATACTTATATGCAATTATTATCATGTATCCCACTTAAGTGGAAAAAAAATCATCCAATGTACTATTATGTTGCCGAAAGTTAATCTATCTGTAATTAGAATTGTAAAGTGGTTAAAAACAAAAGATTAATAAGGATATCTATCGTTTTTATTTAGTTGAAAGAAACTTGAATTCGGCTCCAAGGCTCAACTGTACTGGGGAAACACATTTAATAGATGTATAGAGTGAGATTTAGTCTATAGTCTTATTTACAAAACAGCCATTGATCCACGCGCTAGAGCTTTCCTATTTAAACTTTTACATAACTTCCTTGCTATTAAGAAAAAAAATAGTTGATTGGAAAATAGCTGACAGCAAAATATGTTCATATTGTGAAAGTGAAGATGAGACTAATATGCATCTCTTTGGACACTGTTCAGAATTAGCAAATGTTCATGATTTGTCACGTTTCTTCTTTTTCACCATTTTTTTGTATTCTTTTTTCACTTTAAAGAACCTTTCCCGTATTTCAGGGTTCGATGGATGCTTTTTAAATATTTAAATACGTTTCTTTTTTTTATTTCACGTTCATCTGTGTGCAACTTTTCTCAAACCATCGTTTGTTTACTCTTTTCTTAATGGGATTCATTTTTCTAGTTACCCTCAAACACTCATGACCAGCATCTCTTATAGGCTTAACACTGAGCTAAATTCAGAGACCATGTTTTCAATTTGATCTGCGGTGGATGCGTTCGAGAGATTATCGTGTGAAATTGCGTATAATCTTTGTAAGATGTGAGGTTGGTTTAAACATTGGAAAAGGTTTTGCCCTGATTTTTCGTTCCATTTGAATCGTTTGGGTGCTGGTCTGACGTTAGTGCCTCATTGTTTTTTTAACACAATTTTTAGCACAATTTGAGTGGATTAACACATGCAGGCAACATACAATGATCTGAGAATTCAGCTAATAGATTGACACGAAATAATAAAATCTGTTTTGAGAAAGATTGGCTAGAAATCATATAATCAACAGTACTGCAACCGTTTGGTTAATAACAGGTAAACTTTCACTGTAAGTCACCAGCGACCCTGCCGTTTAGTATAGACAGGTTGGCATGGATACAGAGGTCACTAATTAGTCTACCAAATTTAATTTGTTTGTGGGGCTTTGTCCAAATATTATCTGTCTGGATTATTTGAATTCACAAATTGATTGTCGTTGTTAAATTGATTGTCGTTGTCATGGATTTCATCGTTAACATAGTCTTGAAGGTTGTCAAAACGCGCGTTTAAGTCACCAAGCTTTTAATTAACTTACCCTCCCAAGTATGACATTCCCATCATTCACCATTAAGAAATAATAGAATTTTCACATTAATTGTGCAAATTAGGCCATAATTGGCATAATTAGTATCTGTTGATGTTCCGCCTGCCATAGGTTACATACATTATATGTATGAAGGAGGTATAAAGTAAAACACTGTAATAATAGAATTTCCTCATTAATTATGCAAATCATGTCTACATTTGCATAATTTGCATTTAAAAATGTACATCTCTCTCTCAGCTACCTACACACCAAAAATTTTGAAAATATGTTGATGATGATGATGACTGCACGTGCTCAAACATTCCGTTGCAGCTTTATCTGGTTGAATTAGCTGAATTAGGGCATAATACAAATCTTGATGTTCTGGAATAGGTGTGTCCTTCCCTTTCTAACGATACCAAATTTGTCCTTTCTGGGACTTTTGGTTACCCTAACCCTAACCCTAACTATAACAAGATCATTAACTTTTTACAAAAGCGTCACCTGAAAAGTTCAAACACGTACAATTCCATAAGGAAATACAATATTCAAAAACTTTGATTTTCTGGAATACTTTTATCATACCATTTCTAACGATACCAAAATTTAGCTTCCTGGGACTTTCGGTTCCCCTAACCCTAACCCGAACCATAACACGATTTTCAAGTTTTTACAATAGAGTCGACTGAAAAGTTCAAACACGTACAATTACAAAACCAAAGACGATATTCCAAAACGGTTTAATGTTCTGGAATAATTGTGTCATACCCTTTGAAACGATACCAAACTTCTGCTTCAAAGGACTTTCGGTTACCCTAACCCAAACCCTAAAAAAACACAATCATTGAATTTTTACCATAGCGTCTCCTGAAAAGTTCAAACACGCACAACCAAAGACGATATTCCAAAACGGTTTGATGTTCTGGAATACTTGTGTCCTACCCTTTGAAACGATACCAAACCTTTGCTTCAACGGACTTTCGGTTCCCCTAACCCTAACCCAAACCCTAACCAGAAGACGATCATTAAATTTTTACCATAGCGTCACCTGAAAATTTCAAACACGTACAATTCCAAAACAAAAGGGGATATTCCAAAACGGTTTGATATTCTGGAATACTTGTGTCCTATCCTTTCTAACGATATCAAATGTGTCCTTCCTGGGACTTCCGGTTACCCAAACCCGAACCATAACACGATTTACCATAGAGTCGAGTGAAAAGTTTAAACACGTACAATTCCAAAACCAAAAACAATATTCCAAAACGGTTTGATGTTCTGAGATACATGTGTCATACTCTTTCTAACAAAACCAAACGTTTTCTTCAAAGGACTTTCGGTTACCCTAACACAAACACTAACCATAACACGATCATTATATGTTTATCATAACGTCACCTAAAAAGTTCAAACACGTACGATTCCGAAACCAAAGACGATATTCCAAAACGGTTTTATGTTCTGGAATACTTGTCTAAAACCCATTTGAATGACACCAAATGTGTCCTTCCTGGGACTTTCGGTTGCTCTTACCCAAGCCCAAACCCAAACCCTAACCATAACACGATCATTAACTTTTTACCATATAGCGCCACCTGAAAAGTTCAAACACGTACAATTCCAACACCAAAGATGATATTCCAAAACGGTTTTCTGTTCTGGAATACACGTGTCATACCCTTTCTAACGATACCAAACTTTTCCTTCCTAGGACTTTCGGTTACCCTATCCCAAACCCTAACCATAATACGATCATTAAATTTTTACCATAGAGTCGACTAAAAAGTTCAAAGACGCACAATTCCAACACCAAAGACGATATTCCAAAACGGTTTGATGTTCTGGAATACTTGTGTCATACCCTTTGAAACGATACCAAACTTTTCCTTCCTATGTCTTTCGGTTACCCTATCCCAAACCCTAACAAAAACACGATAATTAAAGTTTTACCATAGAGTCGACTAAAAAGTTCAAAGACGCACAATTCCAACACCAAAGACGATATTCCAAAACGTTTTAATGTTCTGGAATACTTGTGTCATACCCTTTGAAACGATACTAAACTTTTGCTTCAAATGACTTTCGGTTACCCTAACCCTAACCCAAACCCTAACCATAACACGATCATTACCTTTTTACCATAGCGCCACCTGAAAAGTTCAAAAACGTACTATCAAACACCAAAGAAGATATTCCAAAACGGTTTGATGTTCTGGAATACATGTGTCATACCCTTTGAAACGATACTAAACTTTTGCTTCAAATGACTTTCGGTTACCCTAATCCTAACCCAAACCCTAAAAAAACATGATAATTCAATTTTTACCATAGAGTCGACTAAAACGTTCAAACACGCACCATTCCAACACCAAATACGATATTCCAAAACGGGTTTCTGTTCTGGAATACATGTGTCATACCCTTTCTAACGAAACCAAACTTTTTGTTCTTAGGACTTTCGGTTACCCTAAAACTAACCCAAACCATATAAAAACACGATAATTAAATTTTTACCATAGAGTCGACTAAAAAGTTCAAACACGCACAATTCCAACACCAAAGACGATATTCCAAAACGATTTGATGTTCAGGAATACTTGTGTCATACCCGTTGAAATGGGGCGGTGTAATGATTCTGAAACTTTCGGACCGTGAGAAGTCACTTTGGGGCACTTGCCACCGCTTTGCTCATGAATTGGAAAAGCTACTACTACATGCGCCTTAAAGGAAATACTACAGATCGCCCTTTGCCACATCTGCATACGACTGTTATATATAGGCGGGTACAATGTATATTGGCGGGTACTAGTATATTGAGAAAATTTCAGCAAAGTCAACTCTGGTACTTTTTACGGTACATGTATTTAGTTGAAAGGTAAATATAAAAAAAAACGTGACAATTTATCCGGCCTCATTGTGGGAGGCTTGCAAAATTTCTGGCCCAATCTCTCCCATTCTCTCGGCAAATTCAGCCTCTCAAATGCGGTACATGGCGTTGTTGAGGACGACAAATGGATTTTTTTCGAGGATGCCCCGGCGCCTACCCCCCCCCCAAA
>NW_017804356.1:9608-16479 GCF_001625305.1 Branchiostoma belcheri
AAAAAAACCTATAGCGCTATTAAATATTCTAGTAATTATATTGTTTGGACGTCCTCTACACTCCAGGCGGGCGGGAACGTCTTCCGGCCGTTGGACGTGTAAACGTCTTTTTTTTTCTTCCAATGTATATTATTGACGTCAGGGGGAGGGTCGAGGAAAATATTTCGAGCTGGGGGGAGGGTCAAGGAATTTTCTTTTTTAACCCGACCCTCAGACGACCGGACCTCCCCCCCACTCTAAATATCGTACGGTCCCTTACAATCTAGCAAGGCTTTAGCTTGGACATGTTGGGCAGGAAGAGGGGCCATCGGTGGGGGTCCTAGAAACTTCAGAATCTGAGACCGAGAGTTAAACACTGTTATTAATTCTCTCGCTAGTACACACCGCGCCAACTTCCTCTTTCAGTCGAGGGAATTCCTCCAAGAACCACAGCAGATAAGCCGAACTCAAAGTGTAGCAAAGAACTCCTCGCGGTCACTGGCGTCCGCCATGGCTTGGGTTCGGCTGGGGTGTCGAGTTTAACCATAAATTGCCGAAAAATCCAGCGATGAGGGTAAAAGAGACGCAGTATTTGTCGAAGTACAAGGAGATACACCGTGAAAGACTTAAGTTGTAAAATATTGGATTAAAAAACTCGTTAGGGACACTATCAAACTCATCTTAGCAGGAGCGTGGTGTCAGCGTGACCGGGTGGGCACAAAAATAACGTCACGCAACAATGCCAATTTTAAGAGTTTCCGTGCGTTTACTCACGATACGTCCCATTTCGATTGAGACAAAAACTGTATTATGAAATGCATTCGCATGAGAGGCAATTACACGAATATTTATCAAGTTACTTGTCAGAAAAAAAAAACGTCCACAAAGGAAACAGATGAGAAATGCTACGTAGCTCAATAAGCTTGTGAGGTTGTGTGGCGTAGCGGTAGCGTCTTCAGCTCGGAACCAAGGGATCCCGGGTTCGTACCCCCACCTTGTTACCTTGGGAAATGCACTTTACACAACTTTTCTCACTTAACTCAGGTATAAATGAGTACCTAGCTAGCTTTGGTTAGGGACATCCATCGGATAGGACGTTAAATGGAGGTCCCGTGTTCGGGGGAGAGCCACACCCCACACGCGTTAAAGAACCCACCGAAAAGAGTAGGGGACCTTCCCGGTGTAAGTGGCTTAAACCTTGTAATCCGGTCTTGTACTTTCATATACAAAGCTGAAAAGTGGTTTACCGGTTATGCGAAACAAACAACGCTAAACATTTTCTACATCATTTGTTTTTATACTACTTAACCGGTGCCGGTGCGTGTCATAAGACCACACCTATAATAACGGGACAAGGTAGATGTATGCACCCAAGTCGATGAAAACTGTGCAAAATGCTGGAATGTATCTCAAGACGAACAATCATTTGTCGACAAAAACTTAATGCATGAACCTGTTTCGGCTTGTCTGCGACCCGCTGGGTCAGTAATCAGTAGCTATAAGCATTGACAAACCTCAAACCTTGTCAACATGCTTTGAGTTCTGTGACACAGTCTGCTAGTGATAAAAACATACCTATCTCTAAAACAGAAATAAAATTATTGACATATCAAACAGTAAACTTTAATATTATGATTTTATCCCTCTTTTGTTATATATCTCGAAATGTTTGTGTACAAACCTACAAGTAAGAATATCCCGTACCTGCGGTAAACAACAGCCCGCAGATGATCGTAGCCGTGAAAAGTCGTGCCGCCATCACGCCGCGTCCGGGCGGGCGGACGTCCTGCTGGTGTCCGCTGATCGTGCTGAGGAGACCGTCCCGTCTGATGTTACTGTACACAGTTGGTCTTCTTGCAAGTTAAGTCACTTGAACAGAAATTTTAAGAGTCAAATTGCTCCGAAAACGAAGGCCAAAAAGAGCACAGGAAACTGCCCCGACTAGGTCGTAGTGATATCACTGCACAATGTTTTCCAACTATGCAGCACAATGGCATAGCAACATTATAGGTGTCGTAATTAGGTTCATTAAACACTAAGTAATGTTATTAAGGTAAAATATTAATGAAAAATTATGTGAAGACATGGCGACAACGCCTTGATGACTCATGCCTACGTGGTTTGAATGGGTAAATACGTGTAAACATAAACAGTCTATGTTAGAGTTCCCGTTCATTGAAGCGCGTTTCTGACCATTTCAATCTGCGCATACAGGCTCTATGGCTAGGAAAATGACATGCACATGTGGAAAGTGATTTTTGTTTATTGTTTATGGTTTTAAATATATGGCTGTTTGAGCTGTTTTGTACAAAGTTTGAGCCGATTTGGACGACCCCCATCTTCCGACCTCTGCCTGGTTTTCTCGTGCAATGACTCTTAAGTACACAGGACCGTCCTGTCAGCAGTGCTATACTCTCTGTTATTGTACTAGTTCTTAGTTTGTAGTTATCTTCAACAAAATGCAAGAAATAGTACCCGTTGAACTTATAGAATTTTGATAGACCCATACCAGCTGGCAATCTTATTGCTGATAATATAGTTCTACTTCCCGTAATAGAATTGACTCTTCGGCAGTAAAAGGCCATTGGTGCCATAGGCGTCTACTAATTTGTGGTAAATCCAATGAACTTGCCGTGTGATTTTATTAGCGTGTGATATAGAATTATTGAAGGATTGTACATTTGCAGCTGTCAAGAGCAGACTTTCTGTGACCGCAATTTCATCATGCCAGTAAATGATTGACTAGCAAAGTTATTCATTACGTCAGCTATCAAATTCTTGGAAAAATTATATTTCAAACAATATTGACGACGAAACAGATTTTATTTTAGATTGGCCCTTCTACGATCATGAAAGAACCACCTGCGTGTGTATGCCATGCCTACTACGTTTGCCATCCGAGATGATAGACACTGAAGACAAATCACTATGTCTACCTATCCACCTCCAAGGTGTCAACACTATTCATCTTTTTTAGTGCTACGAATATCTTTGAACATCTTTGTGCCGAAATGAATATGACTCTTGCAACAATGATATATGATGAAAATTTTCACTGGTGAAAGAAGTACTGGTGAAATATCTTTCCAACCCAGTAAAGATACAGCATCTCAGTGACAGTTTTTTTTTAATGTTCATTACTGCTACGAGTGTCAGCATCACTCACACCTTTACAAAGCTGTAATGTCTTTGATGATGTTCAAAACTTTATTTACTGTACTGGTAGATTCTTGTAATTAATAGATCACCAATTCGTATTGTTCACACTCATTTTTTTCTTTTTCCTAATTTGTAATTATGTATGTATTTTGTCATCCTGTTTTACTCTCTTTTCATGTTTTAGCAGAATGCGTCAAATAAGAAATCTATGCTTTTTGCCTTGATAAATAAATGTGAATAAAATATAAAAAAATTATATATGGAATATTAATAGCATATTCATTCTGTTATTGTACTAGTTCTTTGTAGTTATCTTCAACATAATGCAAGACATAGTACCCGTTGAACTTGTAGAATTTTGATATATTCATACCAGCTGGTAATCTTATTACTGATAATATAGTTCTACTTCTCGTAATAGAATTGACTCTTCAGCAGTAAAAGGGCCGTTGGTGAGAGGAGTCTACTAATTTGTGGTAAATCCAATGAAGTTGCCGTGTGATTTTATTAGCGTGTGTCATAAGACAATTGAAGGATTGCACATTTGCGGCTGTCAAGAGCAGACTTTCTGTGACCGCAATTTCATCACGCCAGTAAATGATTGACTAGCAAAGTTATTTATTACGTCATCTATCAAATTCTTGTAAAAATTATATTTCAAACAATATTGATGACGAAACAGATTTTATTTTAGATTGGCCCTTCTACGATCATGAAAGAACCACCTGCGTGTGTATGAATATCTAATGAGCAAAGAAGTAGTCATAGTTAAGGGGATTTTCTTCCTGCTCGATCTCTGTCTTCACTGTCCACTGAGGTATATGACTGATTTTTTTTAACGGTGTCGCTCAATGCAAGGCCATTTGGCCTCTTCTAGGCATAGAGCTAACTGTAACAGCAACTCTTCTCCCTGAGTCAGAAACATCATCACAAGTAGTGAGGACTAACTGACCCACTAGGAGAAGCAGAGGTTACGAGGCTGGTCGGGAAAATTCCCTACCCCTTTTTTGACCATAATGGTTTGTACCACTTTCGTATTTTTTTGTTCTCTTTATTTTCGTATTCTTTATGTTATTCGCACATAACGAAATAATCAAACCGGACAGAAAGGAAAAACACAAGAGTATGCTGAGGGAACGCGGATACAATTTTTCTATTCAAGGCCTTCACCACAACTATAGAAGCAGTGACTAACATAAAACCATAAAAAATGAATACATAATATTTGAGTTATCAAAATAAATGATAACAAATGATAAGAATTAAGTAAATACATGACAAAATAAGTAACTGATAACGTCATCCAGATGACTAATTGCTTATTAACAAATGTACTAAACCAAAAAGAAAAATAAGCGTAAAAAGGTTTGTGTAGTAAAAAGTATTTTCTGCCAAGTGCAATGCCACATTGGCTTAACCAACACTATGAAACGATACGTTTATTCACGGTCTATTGTAGTTCTCTCCTGGGGCCATTTTGATCGAACCCGAAGCTGGGACCTCTTTGTTCAAGCACTCTGCCACACCCCGCACCCCACGTTGTGATTTAGTAATGAAAAGCTTCATGAAAACGTTACTGATGAGTAAACGCCCTTCTCGATTTTTTAAAAATATTTATCCCATGGTTCATGCATTTGGCCATTTATTTTTCATTCATTCTTTAGATTAGAATGGTTTACAATAATCTTGATATCTTCAAGTCATAAAAATAATGATGCAGATGCTATTCTAAATATTACTTTTTGTATATTAGTCATGGCCATATGCATAATGACTATAAGATTGTAATACGGGTTTAGATATAATTCGTCAAAAGAAGAAAACAAATTTTCTTAATGATATAGTAAATGATGGTTAGAAAACGATATAAAAATCAAAAAATCTATACTTCTCCGTTGGTTTATATCATACGCAGTCTACTAGTTGCTGTAGAGCAGCATAACACAATTACACGATAAATGTTTTTTTATATCAAAGCCTTAAGATATGAATACAGGATATGTGTTCCTAAATACATAATTTGATGTAATGCTAATTAACCAGAAATACCACGAATTTGCTACATATGGTTCTTGAAAACTGCAGTGTATGATAAATAAAACTGCAATTTAGATATGATTATAACTTTATTTGCGAAATCATGCCCAATTACTTGTACAGTGTCAAGGACGGTACAGCACAGCAATAGAAAACAGACAACTACTGTCTGAACAACTTATACTGCCATTACTACTTTTCCATTATTAAAACGCATAGATACATTGTTTGTTTGTTTGTTTGTTTGTTTATTTAAATGCAACAGTGCATGACAAGTGGCAACCAGGCAGCAACAAGGCTGGTAGCGGCTACCACTGACACATAAATGCATAAATACAAAGTACAGTATAACTTAAATACAATATCACTTAGTACATACAAATTCAATTCAATATTTACAAAAGCAATAAACATACAAAGTACATACAAATCCAATCAATACATAATTAAGCAATACAATATAAGTACAATACAAATCGATAAAATGATCAAAGTTGAAATGGAACGGTTGGAGGATTTTTATTTACAATTGGTGTTTAGGTAATCAGGATAAGAGGTGGAGTTTGCATTTGGCCTTGTATATGGAGATGGTGGCCGACCCTGTGACCTCGCTGGGTAAGCGGTTCAACAGTCGGGAGGTGTACAAGAGGAAACTGTCTCTGTAGACGTTTGTTCTGCACCGGGGGATGTGAAGGTGATGAGCGTTCCGCAGTCGTCGCTGGGATTGGCTGTTTGCGACTCGAGTAGTCGGGATTAGTGGCTCGAGGTGGGCTGGGACGGGGCCGTTAACAAGTTTGTACATGGTAACTAGCCGATGGTAGTCCCTCCTGGTCGCCAGACTATCCCACCTGAGCTTGTGGAGGATCTCTGAGTAGGGTGTGCGCGCAGCCACATTACTACTATTATTCCATTTCTGTCCATGCATCTTTTGAGCAATGGGAATTATTCTCATCTGGAAGATCGATGGCAATAATCAGGTGTATGTCCTTCAGGAGTGCTCGATATGCACTCAGTACGCCGATCCGAGATGATAGACACTGAAGACACATCACTACATGTATGTCTACCAATCCACCTCCAATGTGTCAACACTATTCATTTTTTTTAATTAGTGCTAAGAATTTCTTTGGATATCTTTGTGCCGAAATGAATATGACTCTTGCAACAATGATATATGATGAAAATTTATACTAGTCAAAGAAGTACTCTGTTATCATATCTTTTCAACACAGTAGAGCTACGGCATCTCAATGACATTTGTTTTTTTTTAATGTTCATTACTACTAGGAGTACGAGTGTCCACATCACTCACACCTTTACAAAGCTGTAATGTCTTTGATGTACACTGTATTTCAAAACTTTATTTACTGTACTGGTAGATTCTTGTAATTGATAGATCACAAATTCGTATTGTTCACACTCATTTTTTTTCTTTTACCCAATTTGTAATTAATATATGTATGTATTTTATCATCCTGTTTTACTCTCTTTTCATGTTTTAGCAGAATGCGTCAAATAAGCAATCTAGGCTTTTTGCTTTGATAAATAAATGTGAATAAAAAATTAAAACATTACATATGGAATATTAATAGCATATTCTAAAGAAGCTATGCATTAATTTATAAACTTTGTAAATATGTCTATACATGTTTTAAAGAGAGAGAAGACACATGTAGATATAGACACAATGTACTAA
>NW_017804357.1:0-16246 GCF_001625305.1 Branchiostoma belcheri
ACTATAATCTCTTGATCTATTAGTGTTAAGGTGTGGGAGAGGCACTTACGAAAAGAGATTTAGCTTGGTTGTCGCTGGGAAAGAAGAGAAAGACAAGAGATGCATGTAAATTAACGTTAAATTTGAATAAACACATAAGTTTAGAAACATACCTCCGATTCGTCAACAGTCCGCGACCGGTCGTGCCCAGCAAGAGTACCGGCATCCAGCAGGTTCTCCACCGCCACCAGCCGCTCCCTCAGTCCGGTGTTCTCGGTCTGCAGGACTGATAACTCCCGCTTCACACCTGTCAGCTCCTGCTGCATGTTGTGCACCACCACCACCCCCGTCAGCACGCTGATCCCACACACCAGGGCGGCCAGGACGCCGACCAGCGGCCCGACCAACACGGGGAGACGGTCCCGGCGGGCCGGTCCACCGGACAGGAACGGGCTCTGCTTCTCCGCAGTCATTTTAACAAGCTCCTAGAGCAAGAACACTGAATTTCAAACTGTCAAGGAAGTAATAGTTTGTCGGAATAACAAGTGTAACATGTTCTACAAGTACTTGCCATTGTACTTGGTTCAGGGTCTTTACTTTCCTGTTAATTGGTATGTTTACAACATCAAGTTCCATTGACATGGCTTGATTGACAGCATATCGTCTTTCGTAAGTCAACGTTCAATGCTGGGGGGGGGGGTGCAGGAATATATGTGGTCTTAACGCCGCAACTCAGTTCCACTCCAGAATTACAATACAGCTTTCTCTTTTCCTTCACACACACACACCACACACACACACAGACACACACACATTCACCCCACACAGACACCGACACACACACACACAAACAGATACACACACAGACACACACAAACACACACACCACACACACACCGACACACTCACAGACAGACAGACACACACCACACACACACACAAACACACACCACACACACACACACACACACCCAGACACAAACACACACACACACACACACAGCTTGTGTGTTACGCCGAAGGACGGTTATGCCGGCTATAAGATACGGAAGCAAACACACAAAAAATGGTAACCTTTTCAAAATTTACGAATTCATGCCTTGGATACTACATGTAGACAATGAGAAACGTTCAATCATAATTCACACACCTTGCTAGTTGTTTATTGAGAAAACCAAAACAACACACAGTTGAAATTGGCCATGCCCAACGGAACTGAATACGTCACATCATCAACTTTATTGCTCAACAACTGTAGCTGGTACAATGTATGGCAAAGAAACAACAATGGTACATACATCAACTAATGCTAAGATATAATTCTAACTAGCTAGTCCATAATGATACTAAAGCTAATCTATTGTGTTTTCTTAGGAAGAGTATTATTACATTCTGTAATTCAGGGGATATATCAGCTATTTACAATCTGGTGTCGCTTTTGTAGTGATTCGAATATGAATTTTCCAACGTACACTGATATCTGAGTAGGACATGAAAGGAGAGTATTAAAGATATCTGATTTTGAGTGAGGTAGCGTAACATTAGTTTTGGAAGCTATGGATTGCATCAATATTTGTCTGTTTTCTTCATATGTTGGACATGACATCATAAAGTGGAATTCGTCTTCAATACCCTCCTTGCATGTCGGACACAATCTCTGATCGGCTGGTGTGTTATAATGACGGCCCTTTTCGATTTCCAGGCCATGTGAACTTATCCTCATTTTAGTTATGCTTGTCGTAAAAGATTCGTTTTGAATTGATGATAGATACTTTTCCAAGCCGTAAATGTTTTTTTAATTTTAGAATAAGTATGAAGTTTATTGAATTTTCTTATTTCCTGCCACCAGCCAACTAGAAATGTATCCTGTAAACGTTGCTTGAATAAGCTTCCAAACTGGTTGGCATTAACCCTTGGGTTCAGCCAGACATTTTGGAAGCCGTGTCTGCACAGTAAGTCCTGTATGTGGACTGTCCAGTCATGGTCTAGTTCGACAGCACAAGATACAACTAGATACCAACATCTTAAGGCGGTTGACTTTTACAACTAGTCACGCTTTATCTCAACTTGAAGCCATGTCAAATCTATCAAAGCAACAAACTATTATGATATACAGGATTGAAACTTCATTATGGGTTCACCACACCACGAAGTGGTGAGGTGAAACCATATTGCTTTTTCTGGTGTTTCTTCTCCTCCTCCTCCTTCTTCTCCTGCCATTTTTTAAATGGATTCAGCTTCTTCATTTTAGGGCCTAAGGTCCTGAAATTTGGTATGGAGGTACAGTGGGCAAATACCCCTAGGCGTTTTTTAAATTTTTGTGATACAGGCTTTTAGAATGGTTTTATTTGAGTTTTTTGGCTGTGTTATAGCAAATGTATTACTGTGTTAGTGTGCCATGTTTACCACGTTTGGGTATGAGTCATCACAATGGAATGCAGGGCATCAACCAATAGGCATGCAGCTTTCCTCTATTCTTCTTGCTGATTGGCTATTGGGATTTAACTTGATTAACACCTGCACAGAGCATTTCCACCTGCACAGAGCATTTCTTACTGATTGGCTGTTGGGATTTAACTTAACACCTGCACAGAGCATTTCCATACTGACAGTATGTCTGTATTCAAGTGTTTTGGTAGGTATTTCAAGCTTTCCTGCTCCAGCATTGGAATGCGGGGCATGAACGTTATTTTTATTTTGAAAATCAACAGTTTGCATTATGCAATTAAAAATCCTAACCAATAAAGTAGGGAATAGCTATCCAACTGTTGTTTTAGTCGTATGTTACTTCATATTATAGTTATATCAATGTAAATCATTGTTTTCCCTTGTGTTTCTCATTCTTTCCCTGCCATGTCGTAAAATGTACGTATGTGGTGAACCCATCGCTGTATTTGCTCCAAAGCAAATATTGGCCTTTCTAGTTATACTTAACTTATGAGGCAAGTGTAGTCAAATCATAAGAAATCACAAAAAAAGTTCTAAGCTTTCTGATATCTGCATAACTTCAAAGAATATTACATTGCGGTTACACACGCTTGTGTGCTTGTAGCCAAATCATTAAAGAAGAAAAGTGATAACAGAATGGATGTGTCACTAATGGTCTACTTTGTGCAGACGACACAGGTGAGTTCCCTCCCTTCCACGTAGCGGGGACAAGGGAGGGACCCACAGCGGGCTTCCACGGGGTAGAACAGCGCTCCGTCATGGTTGGCGTGTCCGCCAGGTAGGGACTCAGGCTGTTCATCCACACAGACGTACTCTGTAGACCCGGCGTGGTTGTGGTGTTCAGCCATGAGGTAACCATGGTACTCGCGGGTCCAGCCGCTATAACAGGTGTTACGGGCGGGGATCATTAACTTACTGCCGCGGGTTGGGACATAGCAGACCGCACACGGGACGTCGTTATCGTGAAGGGAGGTGGAGCCGAACGGGACGTTTGTGGTCAACTCGTACTCAGCGCCGTACATGTAAGCCCTGCTCTCGTGGACTCCATCTTGGTACAGTCCCCACTGTGGGTCGGTCGGCAGACACTGGTAGTTGGTCCCGCCGCCTGGCTGAGTGTAATGTGTGCCTCCCGCAACACCTGAAATCATACAAGGTTTCTCTAGACTTAAGAGTCTACAGAAATAGTCAAAACCTTTGTCAAATTGTCAAATTTGTTATAGAATAACGCACTGGCACCGCAAGAAAGCTAAGAAAATGTAGCACCACGCAAGTCGTTTATATTTAACAAAGCATGGACATTATATAATGTCCTTGAACAAAGACATCTTACCCGAGTACACCAACTCTGCTCCGCCGTTATCAGCGCAAGTCTTCCTCCCCCATCGGATGTACACACTTCCTCCTGAAGACATTGATGATAAAGAAGCAGCACGTGAAGTAATGTAACAATAACCATCTGATATCAAATCTTTACATAATCAAACGTTTACATTGACAAAGATGAAAAAGTTGTCACCTGCGCCTGGCGCCCCGTCTCTTCCCGGTGGTCCTGTGTCTCCCTTGTCCCCGGCTGGACCCTGCCATGGTGAGGATATACATGGAAAACCGTACGCGTGTCAGGACAACAGGAGGATGAGATATATACATGTTTCCACAGATCTTGGCGTTTCTGGTAACTTAAATATTTATATATAATGATAACGAACATTTAGTGATATTAAAACAAACAAAAAACAAACCTGTAAGCCGACAGGTCCCGCTGGTCCAGCCACACCTTGAATGCCATCCTGTCCGTCCCGCCCGGGCTGTCCGTCCGTCCCGGGGTGACCGTCCGTCCCGGGTTGCCCCGCTGTCCCGGGTTGCCCATCCGTCCCGGGTTGTCCCCACGTCCCGGGCTGTCCGTCCCGTCCAGGCTGTCCGGCTGGCCCATCCCGTCCGTCTCGCCCAGGGGGACCTTGAGCGCAACCTGAGAAACGGCATGTTCAATTTTTCATCATATCATGAAGGACAGACCAATCACACTGCAAGCACAGCCAGCCTCTGCGTTTAATGCTGCACTAATTGAATAGACTGACTCTGGAGAAATGTAAAAAAAAAACGTCACATTGCAATTGAGCTATTCTTGCACATACATGGGTGTTTATTTTTGGCAATCAATCGTACGTAGCAGCTTTGGGGTTAAGCTCAAGGGGAAATACTTTGTGAATACTTACGGTCGAACAGCCCGGAAGAGCTGATTGCTTGTCTCTTGACTCGCACCGCGTCATTCTGACTCGTACTGACGACCTCCGCACCCAAACCTCCACCTTCCTGTTGTAAACATTCTGTTCTTTTAATGGCGGGGGGAACTATAGCCTTGTATATATACTCTATAATCTGCTACTCTTTATCTATTCTTCATTAGGTGCAAGAGAGGCACTCACGAAAAGAGATTTAGCTTGGATGCCGCTTAGAAAGAAGAGAAAGACAAGAGATGCATGTAAATTAACGTCCAATTTGAATAAATACATAGGTTTAGAAACATACCTCCGGCTCGTCAACAGTTCGCGGCCGGTCGTGCCCAGCGAGGGCGCCATCCAGGAGGTTCTCCACCGCCACCAGCCGCTCCCTCAGTCCGGTGTTCTCGGTCTGCAGGACTGATAACTCCCGCTTCACACCTGTCAGCTCCTGCTGCATGTTGTGCACCACCACCACCCCCGTCAGCACGCTGATCCCGCACACCAGGGCGGCCAGGACGCCGACCAGCGGCCCGACCAACACGGGGAGACGGTCCCGGCGGGGCCCACCGGACAGGAACGGGCTCTGCATCTCCGCAGTCATGTTGTCGCACTTTTTAGGCTATGAAAAGTTTGTCCACGACCGTTGAACGTTTACCAAGTCACTCCGAGTTCTAAATGCTCGCAGTTGTAGACTCACAAGGAACTAAACTGTCAAGAAAAACAACACGAACCAAGTTTTATTTTAGGACATCTTACGTATCATGCTTGGTTCTCATTGGTTCAGAGTTTTTACTTCCTGTAAGTTGATATGGCATGTTTACAGGCTTTACTCAACGTTTGTACAAAAGAAAACGTCGCTGCGAAAAATGCTTTTTCCGCTGACGTCACCATCACACATTCTCATTGGTCAGAACGTCATTGACAGCTTACCTCGCCCCGGTCTATGAAGAAAGGTGAATAGGCAAGCATACTTGTTGAGCAACTTGCGTGTCTTTAAGGTCAACGTTCTATCGGGTTCAAAAAGGCGCTGTGGTAATAACACTACCAAGACTTACGGACAGAACAAAAACAATACAAAGGCTCACAAATCAATATAATAAATGGGGTATAGTGTGAATATTTGTTTTACATTTTTCTTTTACAAAAGATCCTATAGTACATGTCAGAATCTGAGGTAAACCTAGAGCGTCACGCGTTCTCCTGAAGTCTCAGAATGAGACTCAGAATATTTACTATGTGAAAGTAATATGTGACAGGAATATTTACTATGTGACAGTAAGTAGTAGATACAAAACAAAACAAGACAGGCAGAGAAACACTTGCAAGCACAGGAAATTGACATCTAACAGAAAATATTGATTTATCTAAAGCATGTATCCATGATTACAGCAGCTAGTATGTGTCCAACATGTTAACAGAACACAACAACACGATATTTGACATTCCTCATGAAGTCTATACAAAGTCGTACTTTTTATTCGCAACGATGTCAAAGTCTCTCTTGTAATATCCTCTATCCACATAAGGGCCAAGTACACAATCACGCCAATCCTTTCCCAAAAGGAATATAACTTGATAACCGTCACAGTCAATAAGTGTATTTAGCCTAACAAGGACGGACAGTCCAAATAAAATGATGCGAAGATCTTCTTTCTAGGAAGCACAATAATGACACTAATGTAAAACCATGTACAACCATGTCTTAATCTTGCAGATTTCGAACTACGTTCAGCCATTAGCAAAATTAGAGTTAGCGCCCATCTTCTGGAAATAGAGAGAGGCCGGTACAGAAGGCTACCTGTATATGAAAGAATTTGTAAATATTGTAGTGCAAAGGCTGTGGAAGACGAAATACACTTTATCTCAAACTGTTCCTTTCATAGCAACGCTCGAAATGAGTTGACTATCCAAACTTCTACAATTTACCCCAATTTTACTAAACTTACAGACAAAGAAAAAACATTCTTCTTTTAACTTCCCAAAACCCACGAATTTTGGAAAAGGTGAGACATTACGTCTGCCATGGTCTAAAAAGGAGAAGTCAAACGCCTTAGATATAGTCTTAGACATAGCTATAGCTCTAGACAACTACATTTTAACATGTAGATTTTAATTATTTTATACTCTGTTTCATTGTTCTTTTATGTTTGTAATTTGCAATTAGCCCACGGGCACGAATTTTCAATAAACTTCTTACTAATTCACAGAATAGACGTGTCATTAATGAAATAAAGACCTTCATTGTACAAAGAATACTCACTACGCTAAGTCAAGGAACGTCCTTGGCTAAGTACAGTAACAATGGTCTACTTTGTGCAGACGACACAGGTGAGTTCCCTCCCTTCCACGTAGCGGGGACACGGCAGGGACCCACAGCGGGCTTCCACGGGGTAGAACAGCGCTCCGTTCCGGTCGTAGTCACCGCCCTGTATCACCTCTGGCTGTTCATCCACACAGACGTACTCTTTAGACCCGGGGTGGTTGTATTTTCCAGCCATGAGGTAACCATGGTACTCGCGGGTCCAGCCGCTATAACAGGTGTTACGGGCGGGGATCATTAACTTACTGCCGCGGGTTGGGACGTAGCAGACCGCACACGGGACGTCGTTATTGAAAAGGGTGGAGCCGAACGGAACGTTTGTGTTCAACTCGTACTCAGCGCCGTACATGTAAGCCTTGATCCCCTGGACTCCATCTAGGTACCGTCCCCACTGTGGGTCGGTCGGCAGACACTGGTAGTTGGTCCCACCGCCTGTCTCTGTGTAATGTGTACCTCCTGCCACACCTGAAATCATACAAGGTTTCCCAGTCTTAAGAGTCTATAGAAATAGTCAAAACCTTTGTCAAATCTGTTATCATAGAATAACGCACTGGCACCGCAAGAAAGCTACGAAAATGTAGCACCACGCAAGTCGTTTATTTTTAACAAAGCAAGGACATTATATTATCTTGAAAGTTCATATGTGCTGGTAGAAGTCATTATGCAGCAAGTTTAAACTGTAATTCCAACACAAGAAATTGGACTCATCCAAATTTTCGACTGTACAACTCCAGTCTTTGTCAAGGAATGAGCAATCCACCGCTTCCGTGACGTCACGCAGATAACACGTGACTCCGTGACAAGGCCAATAGACAAAAGCTCACAGGCAGTAACCAGTATCAGAGCAAGAACAAAAGCTCAAATAGAGGCCTAGTTGTTCTGCCTTACAGGAAAGGCCTTAGTGAAGGGCTCAGGAGGATTTTTGCTGCACATGGGATTAAGACCTGTTTTAGACCAACTTGAACCTTCCGGAATATACTGGTCGCACCTAAGGACAAAACACCAAAGGAAAGCAAGTGTGGGGTAGTTTACCATATACAGTGTCAAGGACAGACCTCCAAGGGCCCGTGTAAGGAAACCTATATTGGAGAGACGGAAAGATCCCTCAAGGCTAGGTTCTTAGAATACAAACGACCTAGCTCGACTACCTCGGAGGTCTCACAACATATACACATAGAATCGCCTGGCCATTCAGTCTCACTGGACAAAGTAAGAATCCTGGACTCAGAACCGGATTTCTTTGCACGAGGGATTAAAGAGGCCATCTACATCAGGGCATTACAACCATCCCTCAACAGAGACGGGGGGCGCCACAGACTTTCTGCAACCTATGATCCACTGCTAACGGAGTCACGTGTGTTATCTGCGTGACGTCACGGAAGCGGTGGATTGTTCATTCCTTGACAAGACTGGAGTTGTCGAAAATTGGGGTGAGTCCAATTTCTTGTGTTGGAAATTACAGTTTAAACTAGCTGCATAAGGATCCGGACATTACATAATGTCCTTGAACATTACCCGAGTACACCAACTCTGCTCCGCCGCTATCAGTGCAAGTCTTCCTCCCCCATCGGATGTACACACTTCCTCCTGAAGACATTGATGATAAAGAAGCAGCACGTGAAGCAATGTAACAATAACCATCTGATATCAAATCTTTACATAATTAAATATAATCAAACGTTTATATATGGATCAAGGAGCGTGAAATTAGTAAGAATATATTTCATTGACAAGAATGAAAAAGTTGTTACCTGCGCCTGGTGCCCCGTCTCTTCCCGGCGGTCCTGTGTCTCCTCTGTCCCCGGCTGGACCCTGCCATGGTGAGGATATACATGAAAACCGTGTCAGGACAACAGGATGATGAGCGATATACATGTTTCCACAGGTCTTGGCATTTCTGGTAACTTAAATATTTATATATAATGATAAGGACCATTTAGTGATAAACAAACAAAAAAACAACGATTTGCAAACCTGTAAGCCGACAGGTCCCGCCGGTCCAGCCACAGCTTGAATGCCATCCCGTCCGTCCCGCCCGGGTTGTCCGTCCGTCCCGGGCTGTCCGTCCGTCCCGGGCTGTCCGTCCGTCCCGGGTTGTCCCACTGTCCCGGGCTGTCCGTCCCGTCCAGGCTGCCCGGCTGGCCCATCCCGTCCGTCTCGCCCAGGGGGACCTTGAGCGCAGCCTGAGAAAAGGCATGTTCAATTTTTCATCATATCATGAAGGACAGACCAATCACACTGCAAGTACAGCCAGGCTCTGCGTTTAATGCTGCACTAATTGAATAGACTGACTCTGGAGGAATTTAAAAAAAAACTCACATTGAGCTATTATTGAACGTACATGGATGTTTATTTTTGGCACTGATGATCAATCGTACGTATATGTAGCAGCTTTGGGGTTAAGCTCAAGGGGAAATACTTTGTGAATACTTACGGTCGAACAGCCCGGAAGAGCTGATTGCTTGTCTCTTGACTCGCACCGCGTCATCCTGACTCGTACTGATGACCTCCACACCCAAACCTTCACCTTCCTGTTGTAAATATTCTGTTGTTTTAATGGCGGGGGGAAACTATAGCCTTGTATATATACACTATAATCTGCTACTCTTTATCTATTCTTCTTTAGGTGCAAGAGAGTCATTCACGAAAAGAAATTTAGCTTGGATGCCGCTTAGAAAGAAGAGAAAGACAAGAGATGCATGTAAATTAACGTTAAATTTGAATAAATACATAAGTATAGAAACATACCTCCGACTCGTCAACAATTCGCTGGTCGTGTCCAGCAAGGGTACTATCCAGCAGGTTCTCCACCGCCACCAGCCGCTCCCTCAGTCCGGTGTTCTCGGTCTGCAGGACTGATAACTCCCGCTTCACACCTGTAAGGTCCTGCTGCATGTTGTGCACCACCACCACCCCCGTCAGCACGCTGATCCCGCACACCAGGGCGGCCAGGACGCCGACCAGCGGCCCGACCAACACGGGGAGACGGTCCCGGCGGGTCGGTCCACCGGACAGGAACGGGCTCTGCATCTCCGCAGTCATGTTGTCGCACTTTTTAGGCTATGAAAACTTTGTCCACGACCGTTGAACGTTTACCAAGTCGCTCTGAGTTCCGAATGCTCGCAGTTGTAGACTCACCACAAGGAACTAAACTTTCGAGAAAAACATATGAACCAATTATGAAACTTTTATGCTAAGCACTTACCAAGTTTATTTTAGGACTTCTTACGTTATCATGCTTGGTTCTCATTGGTTCAGTGTTTTTACTTCCTGTAAGTTGATATGGCATGTTTACAGGCTTTACCCAACCGTTGTACAAAAGTTCCTAGAAGAAAACGTCGCTGGGAAAAATGCTTTTTTCTGCTGACGTCACCATCACACATTCTCATTGGTCAGAACGTGATTAACAGAATACCTCCTCCCGATCTATGAAGAAAGGTGAATAGGCAAACATACTTGTTGCGCAACCTGCGTGTCTTAAAGGTCAACGTTCTATCGGGTTCAAAAAGGCGCTGTGGTAATAACACTACCGAGACTTACAGACAGAACAAAAACAATACAAAGGCTCACAAATCAATAAGAAATGGGGTACAGTGTGTATATTTCTTTTACATTTTTCTTTCTCAAAAGATCCTATAGTACATGTCAGAATCTGAGGTACTACCTCGAGTGTTACGCGTTATCCTGAAGTCTCAGAAGGAGACTCGGAATATTTACTATGTGACAGTAAATAGTAGATACAAAACAAAACAAGACAGGCAGAGAAACACTTGCAAGCACAGGAAGTTGACCTCTAACAGAAAATTTACGCATGTATCTATGGTTACAGCAGCTAGTTTGTGTCCAACAAAACACAACAACACGATGAATTGATAAAGCCGTTGAATCTTTTCTAACTGGATAAATTGAAATTTTAATACGTAAACGTTTTATAAGTACCATCCGGTACCCTTCATCAGTACAAATGTAGAGGAAATTTTCGGAAGAAAATAAAGTTATAAATAAACAAAAACAATACATGTTTAAGTTTATTTAGAACTCTATTTCTGTTCCGGAAATTTCCTCTACATTTGTACTGATGAAGGGTACCGGATGGTACTTGAAACGTTTACGTATTAGAATTTCAATTTATCCAGTTAGAAAGGATTCAACGGCTTTATCAATTTATCTTTATATCCTGGATGATTAACCTTCACCAACACAACAACACGATATTTGACATTCCTCATAAAGTCTACACAAAGTCGTACTTTTTATTCTCATCGATGTCAAAGTCTCTCTTGTAATATCCTCTATCAACATAAGGGCAAGTACACAATCACGCCAATCCTTTCCCAGAAGGAAGATAACTTGATAACCGCCACAGCCAATGAAGTGTATTTAGGCTGACAAGGACGGACAGTCCAAATAAAATGATGCGAAGATTTCCTTTCTAGCTATAGGAACGACAATAATGACACTAATTCACAGAATGGACGTGTCATTAGTGAGATAAAGACCTTCATTGTACAAAGAATACTCACTACGCTAAGTACAGTAACAATGGTTTACTTCGTGCAGACGACACAGGTGAGTTCCCTCCCGTCCACGTAGTTGGGACACGGCAGGGAACCACAGCGGGCTTCCACGGGGTAGAACAGTGCTCCGTTCTGGTCTGCCTGTCCGCCTTGTATCACTTCTGGCTGTTCATCCACACAGACGTACTCTTTAGACCCGGGGTGGTCAAATTTTTCAGCCATGAGGTAGCCATGGTACTCGCGTGTCCAGCCGCTATAACAGGTGTTACGGGCGGGGATCATTAACTTACTGCCGCGGGTTGGGACGTAGCAGACCGCACACGGGACGTTGTCATCAAGAAGGGTGGAGCCGAACGGGACGTTAGAGTGCAACTGGTACTCTGCGCCGTATATGTAAGCCTTGGCCCCTTGGACTCCATCTTGGTACCGTCCCCACTGTGGGTCGGTCGGCAGACACTGGTAGTTGGTCCCGCCGCCTGGTTCGTTGTAATGTGTGCCTCCCGCAACACCTGAAATCATACAAGGTTTCCCAGTCTTAAGAGTCCACAGACATAGTCAAAAGCTTTGTCAAGTTGTCTAATTTGTTATGGAATAACGCACTGGCTCCGCAAGAAAGCCAAGAAAATGTTGCACCACGCAAGTCGTTTATATTCAACAAAGCAAGGACATTATATAATGTCCTTGAACAAATACATCTTACCCGAGTACACCAACTCTGCTCCGCCGTTATCAGCACAAGTCTTCCTCCCCCATCGGATGTACACACTTCCTCCTGAAGACATTGATGATAAAGAAGCAGCACGTGAAGCAATGTAACAATAACCATCTGATATCAAATCTTTACATAATCAAACGTTCACATTCACAAAGATGAAAATGTTGTTACCTGCGCCTGGCTCCCCGTCTCTTCCCGGCGGTCCTGTGTCTCCCTTGTCCCCGGGTGGACCCTGTCATGGTGAGGATATACATGAAAACCGTGTCAGGACAACAGGATGATGAGCGATATACATGTTTCTACAGATCTTGGCGTTTCTGGTAACTTAAATATTTATATATAATGATAACGACAATTTACTGATAAACAAACAAAAAAACAGCGATTTGCAAACCTGTAAGCCGACAGGTCCCGCTGGTCCAGCCACACCTTGAATGGCATCCCGTCCGTCCCGCCCGGGCTGTCCCGCCGTCCCGGGGTTGTCCGTCCGTCCCGGGCTGTCCTACCGTCCCGGGCTGTCCGTCCGTCCCGGGCTGTNCGCAACGATGTCAAAGTCTCTCTTGTAATATCCTCTATCCACATAAGGGCCAAGTACACAATCACGCCAATCCTTTCCCAAAAGGAATATAACTTGATAACCGTCACAGTCAATAAGTGTATTTAGCCTAACAAGGACGGACAGTCCAAATAAAATGATGCGAAGATCTTCTTTCTAGGAAGCACAATAATGACACTAATGTAAAACCATGTACAACCATGTCTTAATCTTGCAGATTTCGAACTACGTTCAGCCATTAGCAAAATTAGAGTTAGCGCCCATCTTCTGGAAATAGAGAGAGGCCGGTACAGAAGGCTACCTGTATATGAAAGAATTTGTAAATATTGTAGTGCAAAGGCTGTGGAAGACGAAATACACTTTATCTCAAACTGTTCCTTTCATAGCAACGCTCGAAATGAGTTGACTATCCAAACTTCTACAATTTACCCCAATTTTACTAAACTTACAGACAAAGAAAAAACTATTCTTCTTTTAACTTCCCAAAACCCACTAATTTTGGAAAAGGTGGGACATTACGTCTGCCATGGTCTAAAAAGGAGAAGTCAAACGCCTTAGATATAGTCTTAGACATAGCTATAGCTCTAGACAACTACATTTTAACATGTAGATTTTAATTATTTTATACTCTGTTTCATTGTTCTTTTATGTTTGTAATTTGCAATTAGCCCCCGGGCACGAATTTTCAATAAACTTCTTACTAATTCACAGAATAGACGTGTCATTAATGAAATAAAAACCTTCATTGTACAAAGAATACTCACTACGCTAAGTCAAGGAACGTCCTTGGCTAAGTACAGTAACAATGGTCTACATTGTGCAGACGACACAGGTGAGTTCCCTCCCTTCCGCGTATTGGGGACGACGGGAGGGGACCCGACAGCGGGCGTTCCACGGGGTAGAACAGCGCTCCGTTCCGGTCGTAGTCACCGCCCTGTATCACCTCTGGCTGTTCATCTACACAAACGAACTCTTTAGACCCGGGGTGGTTGTAGTGTGAAGCCATGAGGTAACCATGGTACTCGCGGGTCCAGCCGCTATAACAGGTGTTACGCTACGGGCGGGGATCATTAACTTACTGCCGCGGGTTGGGACGTAGCAGACCGCACACGGGACGTCGTTATCGTGAGGGAGGTGGAGCCGAACGGGACGTTTGTGTTCAACTCGTACTCAGCGCCGTACATGTAAGCCTTGATCCCCTGGACTCCATCTTGGTACCGTCCCCACTGTGGGTCGGTCGGCAGACACTGGTAGTTGGTCCCGCCGCCTGTCTCTGTGTAATGTGTACCTCCTGCCACACCTGAAATCATACAAGGTTTCCCAGTCTTAAGAGTCTATAGAAATAGTCAAAACCTTTGTCAAATTTGTTATCATAGAATAACGCACTGGCACCGCAAGAAAGCTACGAAAATGTAGCACCACGCAAGTCGTTTATTTTTTACAAAGCAAGGACATTATATTATCTTGAAAGTTCATATGTGTTGGTAGAAGTCATTATGCAGCAAGTTTAAACTGTAATTCCAACACAAGAAATTGGACTCATCCAAATTTTCGACTGTACAACTCCAGTCTTTGTCAAGGAATGAACAATCCACCGCTTCCGTGACGTCACGCAGATAACACGTGACTCCGTGACAAGGCCAATAGACAAAAGCTCACAGACAGTAACCAGTATCAGAGCAAGAACAAAAGCCCAAATAGAGGCCTAGTTGTTCTGCCTTACAGGAAAGGCCTTAGTGAAGGGCTCAGTATACGTAGGATTTTGCTGCACATGGGATTAAGACCTGTTTTAGACCAACTTGAACCCTCCGGAATATACTGGTCGCACCTAAGGACAAAACACCAAAGGAAAGCAAGTGTGGGGTAGTTTACCACATACAGTGTCAAGGACAGACCTCCAAGGGCCCGTGTAAGGAAACCTATATTGGAGAGACGGAAAGATCCCTCAAGGCTAGGTTCTTAGAATACAAACGACCTAGCTCGACTACCTCGGAGGTCTCACAACATATACACATAGAATCGCCTGGCCATTCAGTCTCACTGGACAAAGTAAGAATCCTGGACTCAGAACCGGACTTCTTTGCACGAGGGATTGAAGTGGCCATCTACATCAGGGCATTACAACCATCCGTCGACAGAGACGGGGGGCGCCACAGACTTTCTGCAACCTATAATCCACTGCTCACGAAGTCACGTGTGTTATCTGCGTGACGTCACGGAAGCGGTGGATTGTTCATTCCTTGACAAAGACTGGAGTTGTACAGTCGAAAATTTGGGTGAGTCCAATTTCTTGTGTTGGAAATTACAGTTTAAACTTGCTGCATAAGGACATTATATAATGTCCTTGAACAAAGACATCTTCACCCGAGTACACCAACTCTGCTCCGCCGTTATCAGCGCAAGTCTTCCTCCCCCATCGGATGTACACACTTCCTCCTGAAGACATTTTAATGATAAAGAAGCAGCACGTGAAGTAATGTAACAATAACCATCTGATATCAAATCTTTACATAATCAAACGTTTATATATGGATCAAGGAAGGCAAAACCTGAAAGTAGTAAGAATATATTTGATTGACAAGGAAGAAAAAGTTGTCACCTGCGCCTGGCTCCCCGTCTCTTCCCGGCGGTCCTGTGTCTCCCTTGTCCCCGGCTGGACCCTGCCATGGTGAGAATATACATGTACATGGAAATCATGTCAGGACAACAGAATGATGAACGATATACATGTTTCCACAGATCTTGGCGTTTCTGGTAACTTAAATATTTATATATAATGATAACGACCATTTAGTGATAAATAAACACAAAAAAACACCGATTTGCAAACCTGTAAGCCAACAGGTCCCGCTGGTCCAGCCACACCTTGAATGCCATCCCGTCCGTCCCGCCCGGGCTGTCCCGCTGTCCCGGGCTGTCCCGGGCTGTCCGTCCGTCCCGGGCTGTCCGTCCGTCCCGGGCTGTCCGTCCGTCCCGGGCTGTCCCGCCGTCCCGGGTTGTCCCACCGTCCCGGGCTGTCCGTCCTGTCCAGGCTGTCCGGCAGACCCATCCCGTCCGTCTCGCCCAGGGGGACCTTGAGCGCAGCCTGAGAAAAGGCATGTTCAATTTTTCATCACATCATGAAGGACAGACCAATTACACAGCAAGCACAGCCAGCCTCTGCGTTTAATGCTGCACTAATTGAATAGACTGACTTTGGAGGAATGTAAAAAAAACGTCACATTGGGCTTTATAGTTCTTGAACATACATGTACATGGATGTTTATTTTTGGCAATCAGTCGTACCCAGCAGCTTTGGGGTTAAGCTCAATGGGAAATATTTTGTGAATACTTACGGTCGAACAGCCCGGAAGAGCTGGTTGCTTGTCTCTTGACTCGCACCGCGTCATCCTGACTCGTACTGACGACCTCCGCACCCAAACCTCCGCCTTCCTGTTGTAAATATTCTGTTCTTTTAATGGCGGGGGGGAAACTATAGCCTTATATATACAC
>NW_017804358.1:0-3323 GCF_001625305.1 Branchiostoma belcheri
AGGTAATATCTGTGTCAGCCTTTCATCTGGGCACCAGGTAAGGTACTATACAGGTAATATCTGTGTCAGCCTTTCATCTGGTAACCAGGTAAGGCACTATACAGGTAATATCTGTGACGGCCTTTCATCTGGGGACAAGGTAGGGCACCGTACAGGTAATATCTGTGTGGCCTCTCCATCTGGTAACCGGGTAAGGCACCGTAAGGTAATATTTGTGTGGCCTGTGGCACATATAGTTAGACTTTGTGTGGCACTTTCATCTGTCTCATTGTTGTAAATAACTTACTTACTAGTATGTTAACTATATATTTCATGATGATTAGCAAATTATAATCATGTATTGTAAAATACCTGGACATGTATACCTGGACCTTTGAAGCCTATTATGAGGAACATCCTATCTAGAGTATACCAAGTTATATCATTGGCAGAGGTAGATACTAGGCAGCCTTGCCATATACATGTAGTTAATAAGGGCTTTGTGTTACAATATGTTATTTCATACAAATGTATATATGATCATGATCAACAGCATAGTACATGCACTACTACTGTGTTGTTTTTTGTTTCCTTCTGCAGGGTCATAAAGGAATACCACTTATATATTTAGCCATCAAAAACATTGAACACATGGAGCAGGAAGAAAAGACAGCAGATGTTGGAGAAAAGGAGGATGAAAGTAATCAAGCACTTGTGTGAAAATGATTCCTTCAAAATGCTTGTCTAATTGGAAAGGAATGTTTCAAAGAAATTTAGGTTTCAGAAAATTATCTTGATGAAGTAACATCTGTAGGCATGCCTGACAGGCTTTATACTGTCAGGGAAATAACCCAAACAAGCTAGTTGACATTCAGGAGGAACTACTGATAATTATCATAATAATAGACAGTATTTTGTCTTGTCATTCCTACAATGAAGTTTATATAAACTATAACTTGGTAAAGTAGTACTAGCAGTAGCATACTAATACTTGCATATTTTATGTATATTGATTGAATTGTAGCTTATGGAATAAAGTGAAATCTATAGAGATATTTGGGTAAAACCTATCACCCAGTTCAGTGTCACAAGAACACTAAAATCAGAAGCATGAGACAATTTACTATTAGAGGAAGCCCACTCCAACTGTATTGTCCAAGGACAACACTGTAAGATACAGTTAGATAGACATAGGAATGGTTATCTAGAGTTTTATTCTTCCATAGTGTTAAATTCTTACCTGCAAATACACATTTGTAGGGCATGTATATATATATATACATTGTACATCTATTATAATTTATGATATGACTGTGAACAACAGCAATTTTCAGAGATGACTTTCATATCCTTGCATAGTAACTGTGAAGATTTAATGCATATTCATACACTGTAAGATATGAAACAAATTGACAAAAATCCATAGAATCCATAATGAGAGTAGGTATTTATGAAAATTAAAGTAAAATGGATCTCTGATAACATACCTCTCTGACTTTGTTGCCTATTTTGGGAAGCTCTTACAAACAATATGTGAGTGTGTCTGTGTGTGTGGGAAACCTTGAGAATTCAAAGATGGATAACAAAACTTGATAAGTGGACAGGTCTTGGACATGATTAGATATAGGGTCCCCGAGGCAAAAATATCATATACTAGTATTTTGTCTCCAAAATGAGAATTCACTAAACGACGTGATCTTCGAAGAACAAGTTTTATCAGGTACAGCAAGGTCCCTCGACATCGTGTTTGCATATTGGTGATGTTTCAACCTAATTTGCATATCTGAGGCAAAAAAAGCTTTTTTTGGCTCCAAAACGAGAATTCGCTAAACGACATGTGATCTTCGAAGAACAAGTTTTATCAGCTACAGCAAGGTCCCTCGACATCGTGTTTGCATATTGGTGATGTTCCAACCTAATTTGCATATCTGAGGCAAAAAAAGGATTTTAAAGTAGAGAATGTCATTGAAGGACAAGCAATTTTCTCTGAACTACTTTCATAAGATTTTGAATGGTCCTTTGACATCAGGTATGTGATTTGGTTTCATAGTATTCAAGATGGAGCCGGTCTATAATGATCCTATAACAAGATTGTGGCATAAAGAATTCCTTAGCTGCAGTTCTGACCATTTCTGGTAGGTGTCCGGTAGGTAAGTTTAGCCATTGTGTTTTCATGTATTAAAGGCACTGGAAAAGCTATTGGACGAAAGAAATACCAAACTACGGTCTTTTAGTAAATTTATAGATTACCTTTGACCGAATACAACATTTTCAAAGTCGGCAATACACAGTAATAGCGCTACTTGCTCCAAACGTGCTGCAGTTCTAGCATAAGTCGCTATTTTCGCTTGTTTGCAAATTATTTAGCAAAACGCACCAAAACCTCTTTTGGAAGAATTCAATACCAAAATAAGACTTTTTTTGACTAGTACTGTAGACATGCTTCATGAATAATACTTTTTAAACTAGGTTATGGTCACCAATAACATAATAATAGCATGTATAACATGTACAACAGCGCCGCACTATCTGTGCGCTTTCGGCCTTCCAAAATTGAGGCATGTGGATGATCCGTATCTTCACAACGAAAAACTCTAGAGCAGATCTGTCAGTATCATAGTTAGACCAGTACATAATCTTAGTTTTGTGAAAGTTTCGTAAAAAAATATCGCTTCCTTCTTGATTTATGAACGAAAGTATATTTCTGAGAGGTGCGGTTTAAATCGAACCAGCATGATCTAGCAGAAACGTAGTAGTTAGAATGCGTCATGGCATAGTGCAAGACAAGGATCGTGTAGAATTCAATCTCTCCAGGAGACAACGGATTTCGATCAAAATTGGCCGAAGTAAAGGTCCTTGACATGCTGACATATGGAATCTAATGTGTTTTTCATGAGAAAAACGTAAAGCTGGCTCATTTGTAATGTCGCACTTTCTGATGGCACAAGCACCTGTTCAAAGTTGAGGACGGGCCGGAGAATGGCTTGTATGTGATCTTCACGAGAGAAGTGACCAAACCTATTAACGTAGAGCTAGAATAGTAAAGGAGTCCATCATTGTTAAAGTTTCGTCCCGAAATACGACCTTAGCCATGTTTTAGAAAGACTTCAATACACCCTTTTGCTAGATGAAGTTAGCAAATTGACCCAGAATCATCCCGTACGCGTACAGCATTAGGTCAGAACGCATGGGTGTTCACATCTCGCATAGGTTTATTCTTACTTAGGTGTAGTCTTTACAGCTGGATGTAACTTTAACACAGCGATGAAATTACTACAAAAGAAGGCCTTACGAGCGTTGTTTAGTATTAAATGTACTCTAGGAGACACTAGGGTGCCTATATC
>NW_017804358.1:8560-16358 GCF_001625305.1 Branchiostoma belcheri
CCTGGTTACCAGATGAAAGGCTGACACAGATATTACCTGTATAGTACCTTACCTGGTGCCCAGATGAAAGGCTGACACAGATATTACCTGTACGGTGCCTTACCTGGTTACCAGATGAAAGGCTGACACAGATATTACCTGTATAGTACCTTACCTGGTTTACCAGATGAAAGGCTGACACAGATATTACCTGTATAGTACCTTACCTAATTACCAGATGAAAGGCCAACACAGATATTACCTGTACGGTGCCTTACCTGGTCCCCAGATGAAAGGTTGACACAGATTTTACCTGTATAGTGCCTTACCTGGCTACCAGATGAAAGGCTGACACAAATATTACCTGTATGGTGCCTCACCTGGTTACCAGATGGAAGGGCCACATAGATATTACCTGTACGGTACTTTACCTGGATACCAGATGAAAAGGCCACACAGATGTCAACTGCACGGTGCCTTACCTGGTCTACAGCTGATCATGAAAGGCTGACACAAATATTACCTGTACGGAGCCTTACTTGGTTCCGAGATAAAAGGAAGGGCCACACAAATACTAGTATTTAATACCTGTACGGTGCCTTACCCGGTTTCCTAGATGAAAGAGCCACACAGATTACTAGTATTACCTGTACTGTGCCTTACCCGGTTCCTAGATGAAAAGAGCCACACAGATACTAGTATTACCTGTACGGTGCCTTACCCGGTTTCCTAGATGAAAGAGCCACACAGATACTAGTATCACCTGTACGGTGCACCGGTGCCTTACCTGGTTCCTAGACAAAAAGGCCATATTACTACCTGTTCCGTGCACAATTCAACTGCACCAAACCTGCACTGGTCCATGTAGTACTCCAAATATGCCTATATTTTTATATAATTTATATAAAAATGTAGGCATATTTTGGATTTTTATTTGCTGCATTGACTGTAAGTGTAACCATGTGTTAAGTTTAAAAGAAATGATAGCAATACTAGTAGTTTCCAGTTTTTAGTGTAATCCATAATGTTCTGAGTGGTACAGGTAAAATGTGTCTGGTGCAGGTGATTTTCAATGTAAATGTTCCATTAAAAAATATGCAAAGAAAACTACTTATTTAAAGTTATTACTAGAAGCCAAGCTAGTTCCTTGTCCAGCTAGTTCGTTGTCCAGATTTGCTCAAAGTGGAAGTTCGACTAGTCAGGGCTTGAAAGGGCATGTGCAGGTTAGTGCAGGTGAAAATTTCACCTGCACTAATCGGTGCCCTTTCAATCGGAGCTGAGCGGCTATTCCAATTTTCAATACCGGCAGACATTTAAGTGTTTCGGGCCCTGCTAGTTCCAGATTCGCTCAAAATCAAGCCCTCCCTAGCAGCCCCTCCCTAGTTCATTCTCGAGATTAGCTCAAACCCTCCCTTAGTTCCCTGACTTTTGCCCCCCTCCCCCATCCGAAATTTATTTTTGACAGTCCAGTTAACTACTGTTTGAGTCTGTTTCCGAATCCCAAAGTCAATCTTGATATCCAAATTGAAATCATAACCCTGGAGAAACACTTACCTGTAAAATAGTTAACGTAGAATGTATATATGCGTGGCGTAGCAACGTTACTTCCAGACGTAAATAGAACGCCCGCCTGCACACGCCGAGCAGGCTGGGTGACCTGACCTGCCGGACGTTCTTTAGCTCCGCCCATCACGCACAGCGCGGTCGTACGTACACTCAACTCAGCTCTTTGCCCGAGCGTTACTCTTGACACATTAGAACTGTTCTCAGCGTTTCTCTCAGGATGTGGAGAGGACATCTCAGCACAGAATATACCATCTAACCCCGACCATAGTTTTCTATAAACTACTATACACGCTGTCTGTACCGGGTGCACACAGCAAGGAGGTTGAATGATTCGACGGGGTCACATCGCCACAGTACTCGAGTCATTCACTCACCGCCTAATTTTCCATGAGCTTGTAAAAAGCCTGTTCGGGCGCCACACATAACTTCAAACGTTGCTGTTCTCAAGAAACTTTACGAGTCTACACTGTTGTTCTTCGGCAACGCAAGCAAGAATTTTCGAACGAAAGCCGCCATAGTGGAAAATCAGATGACCTTTTGCCTGACCTTTTGCCACTCCAGCATCATGGGGCGGTGACCCCGCCTGATCAGCCAGCGTATGTCACCATCCATGAGAATCGCTGTGCTATCGTGGAAGGCGTCGGCTGTAGGACCGGCCGACTCGGCTAGCACGATATGTATCGATGGAAGGTGGTCCCCTTTCCACGATAGTTATCGTGGAAGGCGATCGAAGGGGGTGTCTAGATAGTCTCCGGGTATCTTAGAACGACACGTATATTTGACCCAGGCACGGTTTTGGATAGGCTTGGGCTATCCAGAACCGTGCCTTAGCATAGCTCGTGATAAAACAGGGACTAACTAGGTCTGCTACATTGTAATTACCCACTATGGCTACTACACATCTTCTTTGTATGCTCTTAGTATTAACTTCGAATTATCTTTCTTTAACAGCCACCACGTCCAGGCTAGAGAATCAGATGAGGGGCATGAAGACTACTATGGAACAGCTGGGGAATCGAGTGAACGACCTGGAAAAACAGGTGAAGGGAAAAGGTAAGGCAAATAGTATTGTCTTGACACATAGTAAATAAATGATGGGAGAGATTTATATTTAACATGCATTTGTAATTGAATAAATTCTAACTGGTTTGGCTCTTAGGATTTATGGATCCGATAAAATTGGACTTCCAGATGAATTGATAGAACACAACCATTTTTCTTTACCTTCTACTTAAGGTGATTTAAGGTGTACGTAGTCTGCGGCGGTGTCTCAGGAAATAATCAGGATAGTGTTGACCAAGTCCATTATAACAGCGTTGGCTTATAGCTATATATAACTTGTTTCGTTCCTAAAATTATCTTAGAGTGGAACTCTCTAACATCACGTACAGTAAGGGCATCGTCATCTAGATAGTTTGCTAATCTGTGTTACACCGAAGAGTGGGTTAACGTTAGTTAGTATACCTAATCTCCCAGGAGGTCTTTGTGTGGCTGCAAAGGCAGTATTCATATTCTTGACAATGGTAAATATGGAAACGCGCTACATTGTGATTCCTTCATTCGTTAGGTGATCTGAAAAGCCGGGGACCAAGTCCGGGCAGGCGTGCTGAGAAACCACCGTCTCGGCAGAGCTCACGGCCAGCACCGGCACGACCACCACAACCATCCGGAAACGACCGCTGGGGACAACCGCCTTCCATGGGTAGGAGCTCCGGCATTCGCTCCCAAGGAGGACGCCAGGAGGATATGTGGAGTCGTAACGACCAACCCCCACAAGAAGGTCCTTCTGGAATCAGTTCGATATTCTCGAAGATAATGAATCTGCCACAATTGTTCGGATAAACATATTTTCGATCAATCTTGACCGCCAAAATTTAACAGCAATGGCGTGACGGCTGAGGAAAATCCTAATGATTGCTAGGAAAAAATACCAAATCACTGCAGCAAACTGAGCACCTTACTGGTCAGGATATATACCCCAGCATCCTCGAGCTGCACATGTTTCAAAATGTTTAAACGTTTCGGCCATATTTGGCTTGGGATTGGCTAGTGTTTTCGACAGCATGTCAGCAATACATGTTCGAAGGTAAATTTTGGGCTCAAATTTAATTCAAATTCGGTTTGATCCGTACAGAAAGATCGGCGTGACTCACATCTGGTCAGAATTGCTCCCGAACATCAGCCAACCTTGGTTGGTTAGTGGTCGGGGGAAGGTTCTCAATGATTGACTTGGGCTTAAACGGCTAATGACAGTTCAAATTGACCTTAACCCTTGATTAGCAGATCGACTATAGTATCAACCGTTCTTCGTTGTAACTTTTATCAATGTACTGCACCTGAGCATGTTTACAAATAAAAGCACATTAAAGCATGAAATGCGACCTCCTTGCCTTTTTTCCTCACAAGCTTCTACACTAAGCAAGGTACTGAGGCGATATCTACTACATAGGAAATCAATTTTAGGTTATGGGATAACATGTAATCTGACGTCTCAAATAATAGCAATCTGAACTGAAAATCAACTCCGGTCTTGACGGATATAAGCTCTCACATTGGGAAAAACACAAGACGATATAAAAAAAAACACGTGCCGTGGGCAGTAACTATCTGTTATTTTTCTGGCAGTCACAGAATACACGTTTTTTACGTAATCTAAAACAAGGTCAGTACGCACATGATTAACGGGAGTGTTGATGGCTGTATATAATCCTACAGTTTAATAACATTTATTTGCAATTATTATCCTAACGAAGTGCAAGGTATCTATAACTTGCATGAGTTTGACCCAAACAAATTAAGGGGAAAATTACCCATACTTAGTGTTTCGAACATTATTATCTACATTATATATTGATAGCATAATTAAATCCTCGTACGTTGTCACGTGCTGGAAAAAGTGCACTGATGATCTGATCGCCGTATATTGTATTAGCCATGAGATGTTTCCCACTAAAGATACTACCCTCTGGGACGACGGATAATGATGATGAGCGATACTATTCAACAAGTATCGATAATTTTGTTGGGTTCTAAAATACGATCGACATGTGTCCTCAAACACAGTATCTCGCTCTTTATGTCCTATCCAAAAGGACGTCACAAACCGAAGCTCTGTATACCTATTTTTCCACCTGGAGACTTCGAAGGATTCAAACCCATAACCTTCAGATTCTAAGTCAAAACCCGTAACGTAACCACAATAACACCTCGTTTCCACAGACTGAGTTTTACCAAACTCATTCAGAATCATAATCCTAGCTAGATTAAAACTAAGAACACCTGGGTCTAATGACATACCATGAAAAACAATCTAATAAGTGTTCACTGCAAATGACGTTTTCAAGCTCCCAAGATGATTATTTTGTGAGGAAAAATTCTCAAAACAAAGCATCTATTCAGGCTAACTTGAATAGTTTGTCGTTTGTAATGAACTTGAGGATACCTCAGTGTTTGGACCACACGGGTAGCAATTACAGCAGAATTGAACTGTTCATATGATGACGCAAATACACGACGTTTGGATAACATTTAAAATAGAGCAAGCGCAGACTACGACTAGTTTTGTTCTGTTTCTGTAACAGAGAAACTTGGCACAAAAGCGATGGTTCGTTCTTACACCCTGCGGGTTGTTCTCTGTGGATTGGTCTTCTGTGCTTTTGTATCCCTGGTGGTATCTGCTCCTCAAGCAAAAAGGCAAAGTGTCTCAAAGAAGAAGATCGCCGTGCCGCCAGAAAAAAACGCCAAAGATGACGATGCCCAGAAAGGTAGGCAGGTTTGTCCTGTAATGCTACAAAAGCAAAATAAGGCTAATAATTTTCGGTGGATCCTCATTGACGTTTGTGAACAACTGTCAAATATATTATGTGGTTTCAATTTGCAGACAGGTTGTTTTTATTTGATCGGTTATTCATCTGTGCACCGTTTTGTTATTATTTTTTATTACTATGTTATTTTTTGTTGTCATTTATATTACTTTTATTTGCATGTTTGAGGATATGGCCTAAATAAGTGCATGATGACTTTTGTCCACTTTACTTACTGTAGTCGAGCCCCCGCTCGAATAAAACTTGAAAGCATGCGCCATCCCTCTCTGTCCTCCATCAGAGACCGGATTTCCCCTACTTCTGTTAGGCTGGTGTCTGTTTTGAGGTTGTCGATGTAGTTTATCCTAGGTCTCCCTCGACTTCTTTGGCCTTTTTCAGGCTTCCTACCCTAAAAAAAAAATAAATGTGAATGAGAAAAATAGTCTGCTCGTATAATTGTTTGTTGTCACGGGTTAAAGGGTCAATTATCAGTACCTTCCAAACGTGTACACGAAGTCTTTATAACTTCTTTTTTTTAAATCATTGCCTATGTGTTTTGTTTTGAACGCAAGTGAGCAATCGATCTTTTGCATCAACAGGCCAGACCCTGGAGGAGACCCTCGACTCCCCACTTGCTAAACTCGACCTAGATGAAAACCTGCTAGCAAGGTTTGTATCCTATTAATTTTGATATCTATCTCTGTCATATTCGAAAACCTTACACCCATTGATACAGATTGTGTGATAAACACCCCTTTTTATGTTTTAACATATTCGGGTTTAGTTATTTACTACATAAAGATGCCATATTTATTTGTCAATTATGGTTGTATGCTAACATTCAGTAATCGTAAAAATGCATTTACACGAGGCTGCCTTAGACATAAGTTAATCAACTCATGGAAGCTCTGAAGCCATGAAAATACTTTTTTGTTCAAACAGTTTGAAGCCACTGATCTATGGAGAAGGTGGCGTAGAAACGTCAGAAGAGGAACAACTGGGTTCCAAGGGTAGAGGAGGACGTGGCCAAGGAGGCTTAAGGGGCCGTGGAAGTGACCAAGGGGGCCCAAAAGGCAAAGGAGGGCGTGGCCAAGGGGGCGACGGGGACCAAGAAGGCCAAGGGGGCCCAAATGGTAGGGGAGGTCGTGGCAAAGGAGGCGACGGGGACCAAGAATAGAGTAGCCAAGGGGGCCCAATGGGTAGAGGAGGGCGTGGCCAAGGAGGTTTTAGGGACCTAGGACGTGGCCAAGGCACAAGCTCGGGTTTGAATACGAGCTTGTGCTCTGTATTTTTTCACCAATAGCACCACAATTTATGGATCCGATAAATTTAGATGTCCAGATGAATTGTTAGAACACAACCATTTTTCTTTACGTCTTACCTTCTACGGAAGGTGATTTAAGGTGTACGTAGTCTGCGGCGGTGTCTCAGGAAATAATCAGGAGAGTGTTGCCCAAGTCCATTATAACAGCGTTGGCCAGCGTTATATGACTTGTTTAGTTCCTAAAACTTTCTTACAGTGCAACTCTCTAACATTACATACAGTAAGGGCATCATCATCTAGATAGTTAGCGAATCTGATGTGTTACACCGCAGAGTGGGTTAACGTTAGTTAGTATACCTAATCTCCAAGTAGATCTTTGTGTGGCTGCAAAGGCAGTATTCATATTCTTGACAATGGTAAAAATGGAAACGCGCGACATTGTGATTCCTTCGTTCTGTAGGTGATCTGAAAAGCCGGGGACCAGGTCCGGGCAGACGTGCTGAGAAACCACCGTCTCGGCAGAGCTCACGGCCAGCACCGGCACGACCACCACAACCATCCGGAAACGACCGCAAGGGACAGCGGCCTTCCAGGGGTAGGGTATATTTGACCCAGGCACGGTTCTGGATAGGCTTGGGCTATCCAGAAACAAGCCTGAGCATAGTTCGTAATAAAACAGGGACTAACTAGGTCTGCTACATGTAATCACCCACTATGCCTACTACACATCTTCTTTGTATGTTCAGTAGTATTAACGTCGAATTATCTCTCTTTAACAGCCACCATGTCCGGGCTAAAAAATCAGATGAGGAGCATGAAGACTACAATCGAACACCTTTGGAATCAGGTGAACGACCTGCAAAAACAGGTGAAGGGAAAAGGTAAGGCTAATAGTATCGTCTTGACACATAGTAAATAAATGATGGGAGAGATTATATAACATGCAAAAAAAATTCCAACTGGTTTGGCTCTTAGCACCACAATTTATGGATCCGATAAATTCAGACGTCCAGATGAATTGTTAGAACACAACCATATATTTTTTCTTACGTCTTACCTTCTACGGAAGGTGATTTAAGGTGTACGTAGTCTGCGGTGGTCTTTGGAAACAATCAGGAGAGTGTTGCCCAAGTCCATTATAACAGCGTTGGCTAGCGTTATATGACTTGTTTCGTTCCTAATCTAT
>NW_017804359.1:0-16144 GCF_001625305.1 Branchiostoma belcheri
GGACTGACTACTACTGCAACAAAGAACGCTACTTCTTATGCCAAGTGGCTCCAGGTACTTCACATGAACATACAGTTTTTTTACACCCGAGTATCTTTAAATTGACGATCTTTATAAACTCACCACTTACTGTTCATGTATTCATTATAATGACTTCTGAAATATAATATTCATTTTATTACTGAAACATTTGCCCATTCATTTACAGGACGCACATAAGCGACAGACCGACCTCACATCTCCTGTGTCATACATCACAAAACTACAAGCAGTTACAGGTGAAATACATATGATCATACGTCGATGAAGGTTAGACATCCAGGTAATACGATATGCCAAAAAACAGTTACTCAAGCAACTGGATAAGATTTTGAAAACGTCAGACGTTTCAGCTAGTATCCACTAGCTTTCGTCAGTGACTGAGAGCCAGAGGGGAAAGCAGGTTTATATACACAACCTGTTGATTGATATGCAAATAAAGTGAAGACAAAATTTGGAAGTCGAAAAAGGAACAAAAGTCAGACAAGTCAAGACAAGATGATGCAAATTAGTCTGAAAGCTCCTGTTTTTTGGCATACATATGATCATATACATGTAAGTGATTCATCAGGCCGTGTGAGCCATGTTTTTCTAGACGTTCTTATGAGTTATCTTATGCTTATCTTAAATTTAAGGTAAAAAAGAAATCATCAATGGGAATATCTCTCTAGCTGTCATTAGACATTAAAGTATCAAAGGCTCAACTGAAATAATATCATTCTGCATGTGTATTACATCGATTAAACCTAAGTTTTCTGTGCCTATGAATAGTGTTGATTTTTGATTTGGTGATGATGGAATGTCAAGAAGGACGCAGCTGTTGTTGGACTTATTCTTATAAAATTAAGATTCAATGATTGTCTTCGTCAGAAGGACTATGAAATTGTCTCGCCGGAGTGTAGGGAACTGCGGATTTTGCGTTATAACTCTGGAAGGCATGATTCGACGTCCATGATTTTTGGCAGGCAGATTACCGCTGTTGAGGCCAAAGTCAAGTACAAGTTTCGGCTTCGTGGGGGGTCCGTGCGTTACGTTAGTGCACCTTTTGTGCTTGTGGCTTGTTAGCAAAATAACTCAAATATTTGTGAAATGTTAATTATAATTCTTGGTGTGGTGCTTACTATTGTCAGGACCAAGGTTAAGTTCGTTACTGAGCTTCGTGGGGGGTTTCGTTGTGACTACAGGGGGCATTTTGTTAATTTTTCTTGTGAGCAGGATAACTTTTGTATGTGTGGATGGAAGTTAATGAAATTTGATAGGCATATTACTGTGATGGTCTCCAAGATTGAGTTCAAAGATGAGAGTCGTGGACGTCGTTATGTTCCCGTAATAGGACCTTTTGTGTTTAGAAACCCCCACCTACATCTGCTTGGAGACAGCCGACAGCTGGATATAGCCGGGGAACCCCATAATGGGATGGGATCAAATGATGTTACATTGAGGGATCGTACTATAACTTCAGCAGGGGGGGGATAGGTTGGACATATGTCAGGTTATTTTCTACGGCCATACCAAGTAATTGCTATGGATGACGTCCACTGGAGACCTTAAATCTAATTACCTTAAATTTAAGGCAAGCGCGCAGTAAGAACACGAATGGCCGAAAAATGAGATGCCTAGATTTGGAATATACTAACTGAAATGTTAGGACACAAAGAACACAAGTCTTCTATTTGTCATAAAGACAAATTAACAAAACAGCAGCCAGTAGTCACCTGTTCTGATTCTTTCCTTTATAACATATTCTCTTATTATATTTTGCGGCGCTGTCGTGACACTTTCAACACAGTAAGAATTTCTTGAACGTTTTTTTCCAGTAACAGTCCAAACTCAAATAACGTAGGGGGGGGGGGCTAACACGGGTGACGACGCATCTGTATAATCTGCGGCAAACCGTTTCAGGGTGTTCTGTACCATAAAAATAGTACAGAGATTCTTTTGTTCTTTAGACCAAATTGATTATTAAAAAAAGTGAAGAATACGCATGTTAATTTCTCTAGAACGATGTACCTCTGACGAAGACATGAGATCTCCGACCTCTAGTTTTTTTATATAAATGTATGAAAGAGGAACAAGGTGGTTCACTTCTTTGATATATCGTGTAATGGACACTTGTAACAATGTAGTAAATGGCTTTAACTATCACCTGAAATGACTCTGAATGACAACATTACAAGTGAAATGATTATGTATGGCATCATTGCAGGTGAGACAAATAGCACGCATAGTAACAATGATAGTAGTAAAGAAAGTAACATGAATCATCATGGTAACAATGGTGAAGTAGAATTACTACATAATGTAGTAACATTACATGTAAAATGACTGTACAAGAATGAAAAAATATACAGTAAAATTTCATAAGGTCGCAGGTCAAGTGCAAGATCTAAGTCAATCATTAGGTCATGTGATCCAGTTTTTTCTAGATGTTCTTATTGGTAATTTTATGAGTATCTTACATTTGAATTAAAAGAAATTATCAATGGGAATTTGAACAACCCATTATCATCAAACATTTAAGCTGCAGAGGTTCAACAATATAATGTTATTAATGTTATTCAGCATTAATAGAAACCATATAGAGTAAACTCATAACAATTTCTTTGTTTTGCCTTGTATATGTACTTGAATAGTGTTGATTGTTTAATTGGTCAAAAGGACATTTTCAGAAGAAAGCATCTGTCGGCAGAATTATCCATATACAACTAGGTTCAATGATTCATAATATATAACTTCAGTTGATTGTATGAAATATTGTATGACAGTATGAATAATTTGTTTGACTTGTTTGAAATATTGTGCAATGGATGATTTTGTAAAATATGTTTTGTAACAATGTAGAAAATGGCTCTTACTGTACAAATGAAATGACTCTGAATTGCAACATCACACGTGAAATGTTATGTATTTTATGTTATGTATTATGTACTTACAAGTAAAATGAATGTTATGTATGACAACATTACAAGTAAAATGAATAGTACTTAAAGTAAAAACGGAAGTTTGAGAATTTAAGAGTAACAATGGGAGCAAATGAATCTGCACAGAAATATTGGTAAAGTAAAGTAAGTGATAGAGATGGATGTTATAATCTTACGTCCACATTTTCCAAGGCACAAGATGTCACTTTTCAGGATTTTTTTTCGTTTGCCTCTATGTCAAGTAAAACATTGTAATTCTCTAAACTTTATAAAGTTGTATTAAATAGAAAAAGGAAACGGCTGTCTTTGTCATTTACTAAAAACTAATTTTAAGTCAGTAATCGTAACAAGATGTTTGTAACTCCATTGAAATAACAGGGTGTGGCAATAAAAACGTAGCCAAGATTTGTGAGCCCCGAGGAATTGCTGGAACTATAGAGACCAACTTCTCAATTGCTGTCGTGACCATAAGTGCTTATTGTGTTTGAAGGTTCAGTTATGAACTAGGATCTGTTCTTGTTTTTTTTTTCAAATTCTGAGATGTTAACTAAAGAAGTAATTCCACAAATACAGTTTAACAGGAAAAACAATGTTACTTACAACGTTTAAAGTGTCAGTTTTGAATATAGGATTGGAAAGAAGGGATTTTCTTTTCTTGTTTCTAGTTATTTTCTTTCAGTTTCTCCATGTTTCCAGGTTTGAACGATCTCGAGTTTTGCAGACATGTCATATCGCCAGAAAGTGTGCATTGTGTTATTCATACAGGTGTAAAGGATCATTACAGTATTCAAGGTCACCCAAGGATACGACAGTAGCTTCGCTACATGTTACATGTCCACAAAAAATGATAGCGGATATGTACTGTCCCGGAAAATGTTTGTATCTATAGAAAAGTGTTGTTTTTTTATCTGTTGCGAGGCACTCAGGCAGAAGGGCTTGTTTTGCCGCTTTATTGCAAATGACCGCAGGTGACCCCGAAATGGAACGCGGGTTCGATTCGAATTGCCCAGATCGAACACAGTTCTGATTCTATGAAATGAGGGAACTTTGCAGCCCTGATTTTACCACCATGGCTTAATTAGCCAATGTCTACTCTTTCCGGCCGCGAATAATGGTAGAGGCTATAGCTAAGGGTCACCGGCGTTTGCTAGGATCGGACAGAAAACCACAAGTGCAATATTCTTTCCATGGGCAATGTTTAGTGTAATCAGACGTCTATGCTAGTGTATTAGCTACAGATTAAGCCAAACAATATCATTTTAAAAGTCCTAATGACCTTCAACCTGCCTGACTGTAAGCTTTAGTGATTTCTGACGAGAAACAGATTACAAAGATTAGTGCCCATGTGGTGAGACCGGTTTGTGACGCCAGTCAAAGTTGCCACGTCATTCTGACAGGCCACTGACTATACCACAAGACAGCTGAAAGCAAGCTACGTGCAAGAGACCGGGACTTTAAAGCAAAGAACACCGTTTGTCTTCTCCGGAATCCGGTAAGCTTTAGCACAGTAGTAAGTAGAAGCATGGTATGGGATGAAAATATTAATGCTAAGCAGTGGAACATGCCATTAATGACACCAAGCTACATGTATAGTTTTGTTGTTGTTACAATAGATTACTACAATGTTTACAATATTATTACAGGGCGCCATATCTGAAATTTTGGATTTGATTATGAAATGTTGTACAGTGAAAGCAATAGGCATCAATACTGCAGGTAATATTTCACAGTCGCTACACACAGTCGCTACACACAGTATCAATAATTGGCGCACACAGGCTGAATGATACCTTCATTTGGTCTTGCTTTTCCCGAGTTTACTTGTAGAAATTGTAGAAATCGACCAAACAGGAAAGAATCATTGGCCATAAAAGTTGATTTTTCCCGTCGAAGGCGTGGGTGAATAAACTCTACAGTGACCAAAAACTCCACATGGCCAATTACCCCCCCCCCCCCCTTGGCCAAATTCAACTGCTTTTTAACCTTTGTTGTTCTTTTCTCTGAGACTAATGAGACGCTGTCTATATTTACAACATAGAGATTAGTTTCCTTACTTGGCAAAACATTTTTTCAGTCAATTGGTAACTATTCTACGAAAACACTAGCATTCTTCTGAGGTTTAGTGGCTCACTGAGACTGACATGATAATTAACCTTTTTATTGATTTAGAATGTCTGCCTTTATTTTAGGTTCCTCCCACCTTTGGAAAGTGTTGCACTTGAACCATGGGGAAGACACAAGTCATACTTGTTGTCCTATTGGGGATGGTAAAAGGGTGAGTCAACGAAATTCAAACCTTTATTTATTCATTTATTCAATTTTACAGGTTGGTGGGCAATTCAATTTTGTTGAAATGATGTTCAATGGGGCCAAGGAAAACACAGTAAAATCAGCAGTATAACAAAGAAAAAGATTGTAAGATAGGACTACTGCGAAACAAAAAGTATACAAGTAACATAAAAAGTACTTAAAAAATACATGTGTTACATGAGAACATTAGATAAGGGCGATCGTGAAAAATAAATTAGAATCGTTATCATTTTCTCGTAACCATTAAAATTCCATCATTCAAACACAATTTACTACATTTTACAGGATCATGTCATAAACTTAATGCATTTCACAGGTTCAATATGGGTAGGTTTAGACGGAACACCCTTTCAGTGCCCCAAATTGGGGTTGAAATTACGTGAAAACCTCGAGTACATATAATTATAGCCCCTCGAGCTACACGGTTATCGACACAGTAGATAATGATCTAGAATAACGATGTCGCCAGTCATGTGGAAGCACAAACATATCCACACGCCAACACATACACATTCGGGTGCACACTCACACACACACATACACACACACACACACACACACACACACACACCACACATACACCCACACACACACGTACACACACAATATGTACACACACATAAACACACAAACACACACATACATACATACATACACACACACACACACACACACACACACACACACACACACACACACAGACACTTCAGTAACTTCTAGACATTACGTATGTTACATATGGCCCCAGGCTTGCAGCTCTGTCGTGTTTACAATGTGGTACGTTCACCTGCCCTCCCCTGCCGAGCTGTCAGGGTGACGTCACCAAGGATGCGTGTGGCTGCTGTGACGTGTGCGCTAAAGTGAGTTTGAGAAGTTTGAACTTTGTCAAATGCTATTTATTGAGCTATGAAAACTGTAGTTCCATCAATTTTACCACGTGCTACTATCTACACTTTCAACACTAGAACCCCCCCCCCCATCCGTTTCTATGCAACAGCCGTCCAGATTCACCTGGCGCCAGGAGGTAGTCTGACTATATTTGGGCCACGACCACCTTTCGATATGAATCGAAATAAATTTGAAATAAATTTGAGTCACATTTGACCCCCGAGAACGCTTCTGACGTAGACCCGAATAGTTGGCTGCCGACTTACAGCAAAATACTGGTGAATATTAAAATATTTAGCATAGATTTCCAATGGGATGTCCTTATGCTGGTCCCTGCCCTGGTGTTGGGGATTCTAAATTCTTTAGTGTGTGGCAGGGTCTTTATGTTTGTCTTTTAACACTTCTATACAAACTCAGCAACTCAATGATGATTTCCAAGTAAAGGAGCGGTCACATTTCCCAACCCAGTCGTTTGGAACGAAAATTATGATATGAGACAGCAAAACACACACACACACAAAAATGTTTCAGAAACTTAACCATGAGCACTACTTGTATACTCTTAATACAAATTGTTTATTTTTCGTTTACGTAAACAACCCGGCCGGGCCCTGGCTTGGAAATGTGACCGCGCACTACAGCTAACACCGACACTCTTTATTAAATCCTCACAAGCCTAGACACACATAAACAATACAAGAGAAGTTGTTGATTAGATTCCAGGTGAAAGCTGCGGTGGTCAATGGAACATTAGTGGTACATGCTCCAGCGGACTGACTTGTGTCGTAGACCCAAATGAACCTTTGGGCAACCAGGCTACTGGAACGTGTGGTGCGTAAATACACATTCAACAAATAGTTGGTTTAAATAGTAACGTTTTTTTCATCAGGGCTATAAAAACCAAATTTACTGTGCATTGGAGCCTGGTGTTACATGGTCTGCAGTGCACTGAAGCTAGATTTTATCATACCAATGCAGTTTCGAGCGCAAAGCAATTAAGATATACATCTACAAAAGTAATTATTGCAACATAGTGTTACATGCGGTTCTAAATGTTAAGTATTTCTAAAAAATAAATTTAATACAATGTAAATCTACAATGTTAATATCGTTATGTAATTATACAAATATTTGTTTTCTTCATGTATCAAAATACAAATAAATTTGTCATTATCTATGGAAATATGATTTTGTAGGAAGGAAAGGTGAATGGGAAGTTTATTGCAAATTTATGCCAGTAGGCTATTGAAAATTACAAACGTAAAGAAAGCTAGGGCATATTTTGTTGACCGTTTCAAATAATCTCTTTTAGTGACGTATTGAGGAAATAAAGTGCATTCTATCCTAATATATTCTTGATAAATCTTGGTTACTAGAGGATTCTTTTTGCGGTGACAAGTTTTTGAAGGGTAAGGATACTAACCTCCAAATTTTCGATGACTATCAGTCCATCTTGTTCACGGAGTGGCCTAGTCTCGCGAGAATGCGATACTAGGCCCGAGACTTGCATCAGTCTGCTGGGACCTACTTCCCATTGCCTCCTTTCGGAGCAAGGGTAAAGTATGTTTTGGGAGCTCCCATCCTTCCGACCGGTCCGTTCTCGCGAGACTAGGCCACTCCGTGAACAAGATGGACTGATAGTCATCGAAAATTTGAAGGTTAGTATCCTTAACCTTCAAAAACTTGTCACTGCTGAAAGAATCTACTAGTAACTGTATCTATACGTGGCAAATGAATCTCTTCAATTGATATATCGTATCCCTAGCATGTCCTCCAGACAGTAGTTGGAACAGCTGTGGGACGGCGTGTCCGAAAACATGTGAGGGCCGTCCGTTCGCCTGCGCCGCGGTGTGTGTCCCCCGATGCGAATGTTATCCCTGGTACGTGCTGGACAACGGCAACTGCATACCAGAGAGCTTATGCAGCAGCAATGGTTGTAACTATGAAGGCCAGCATTATAACGTAAGCCACATGTCTTTAACATGTTTAAACTTTATTCATTATAACCTCTTTGTGAGGTAAATGAGTCATCTCTGCACATTTGTGGAATATAGTATTGTTGCCAAACCTTCTTGTTTGTTTGTTTGATTGTTTGTTTTATTTTGATCCCCATTAGTGCTTGAAATCTTCCTGGGATCAGTCAACATAATAAGATGAAAAATAAATGACAAAACTTGTACAAGCTCAAATCCTGCATTGTTGAGATGCCTAAGATGTTTAGAAAGAGATAATATTTCAACCTAGGAGGTTACTTTCTTGCTTCAACCGAACCTGTAATAATATCGTTAGAATTGTTAATCAATTTTGCATACCTGCCATACCTGCGGAACGGTGTAAGAGTAGACAAACTAACTTATAAAGGGCAGGAGGGGGGGCGAGATGTACGGAGGCGGGGCGAAATCGCTAGCGACCTCACCCCCACTGGAGGACGAAATCTCTCGGGCGAGATCGCTGTGACAGTTCCCTCCTTTCTGGCTCGCCTTTTCTGCTGTGCGGCAGTCCTGCGTGCTTACAAACTTTCAGACTTAACTTAAACAGCTAAACGAAGCATGTACAGCGTTACCACTAAACCAGTCATTCAAGTCATTTTGATACACACCTACAGTATGATGAATGTTTTATGTACCAAACGCGATCTTTACATTCCGTAGGATGGGGATGAGTGGGCCGTACGGAACTCTCCAGGGTTAGTTTGCCGGTGTGACGGAACGCAGGTGGTCTGCTATGTTATTGACTGCGCTCCTGGCTACAGTCATGTCATCGGGAGGAACGGACTGTGGACATGCTGGCAACAACGTATGTATATATACAGTCTTTCACAAAACGCCGTTCAGTAAACCTGTCCAACATTTCATGCAGAAATCTAGTTGTTAAATCAGGTCATCCATTTCGGACAATTGTATCTTTGTTAGCACACATGGTAGGGCCACAGATGTGGGCATCGTAAAGTTATGTTTCCTAACGAATCATATTTGCCGTCTAAATAGTCAGTTCAGCACCCAGGGCAGCCTGTAGTCATAAACTCACCTGTAGTCATACCTGGGTACAATCTTCTCTCATGTATGTAATCCTGATGTTACCAGGACTTGTCAGAAATTTTGTAGCGTTAGTATATTTGAATTTCATACATGGTTTTGGATACTACATATATAATACAATGAGGTCACAAAAAAGGATATTTTATTGCATTATTACCCTTGTAAAGCGACGGTCACAACCCGCCGTACGTGCTTCTGTGTGCTGTCTACGTGCAAAAACGTGGGCAAACGTAGGGCATCCGTGCGTGGTGAGTACCATCTCCGTACGGAATCCTACAGATTTGGGAGCACGCACACACGCCGTAGAACTTTAAGTGCATGTAAAACTTTTTCTACGTGCGGTCTACGGATTCACCACCCGTGCGTGCGAGTACGAGCGACTCGCGTGCCCCGTACGTGACATGCGAAAGAAGCACGTGCGAGTACGGTCTCCTTACGGTAAAGTTGCAATCGCACTGAGATCGTACGTTGTAAGCACGTACAACTCACTAACCACTTGCGAAACGTACGATGCACGCAACCGCTCACAGCCAGACTTGTCGTGCAGACCACACTCTTACACTTTGTGCAACCGTGCGAGTGACGTGCGAGGGACGTGCGTAGACGCCACTCCTTCCCCACGTTTTCAGAAAAAACGTAGCAGACGTAGCCTCCAAAAAAAACGTACGGACAAAAAGCACGTACGGCGGGTTGTGACCGTCGCTTAAATCATTACTACTGCCATTAAGGCAAACCTGCATGGCAGTTCTAAAAAGTTCATTAGGTTTTATTGATGACATGTATAACACATTGGGGGTATTGTGGAGGAAAGGAAGATAAAAAAAGGTAGTACCCCCTATTAAAAAAGGGGTCTGGAAACCCCAGCACTGAGATCACGTACTGGTCAGAAAGTCCAGCAGATTAAGATTTTATTTGAAAATTCATTTCGTGATATCATTTATTCTTATCAGTACGAAGGATAATATTGCAAGAAAAAAACAAATCCTTACGTTCACCTTATACGTCTTGACACATGAAACTGCATGTCAAGGACAAATAAAAATGCATATTTTACTGAATGAATGGTGGTGGTAAATTGAAATAATGAGAATAACAACAACAACACACATGTTGGTCCTTTTTGGCAACCAAAAAAGTGTCTATCAGCCTTTCTTCATTTGTTCCACAGAACGGTGCCCAACGGGATACACAGGCCGAGGTAAAAACTGTTACGATTTTGTAGAGACCCCGGCCAGTTTCCAGGACGCAGAACGGCATTGTGTCCAGGACGGCGCCATACTGGTTCGCATCGACCCCAATAAGATGCACGTTTACAAGCGTCTGCAGGTAATCACAATGCGTGTATATCAGGCCTTAGAATAATAAAAAAATTGTGTTTGAAAAGTTTTGTTGCACAGTTTCATTTTATGCATGTGGGCAATTTTTGTGTGCGGATTCCAATGTTTAAATAGGATCACCATTTATCAATTTAAATATGCAATTAGAAAAAAAATACCGGGGTACTGGGAAGTATGTAATCCTCTGGAATCTTAAATTACCCCATGGCCATATCGGTTAGTTGTCTCAGCTGGCTCCCTCTGATTTTGAGAGCTTCACTCCGTTCCCTGTGCCCCATTGTTTGACCTTGTCATTCTGCCTGACAATCCCTCCACGAATACACGTGCTGTCAACCTTCTCTGTTCAAACACATTGTGGGCGTGATGTCGATGTGGCGTAGCGGCAGAGTGCCTGACTCGGAATCAAGAGGTCCCGGGTTCGAGTCCTGACATATCACCGATCTTGTGCCCTTGGAATGGCACTTTATTAATTACACGACTTTCCTCACTTCAGTCGGGTGAAAATGAGTATTGTATTGTCCCCTGTGTTTGGTGGTGGCATTAATGTAAGTTGAAAAAAAAACTTTAGTGTGCCGTCACCTCGTCTTGTGATTAGATGTTAGAATAAAAAAAAATATTGATACACAAACCCACAAGTCAGCCACTTAAAACAACACTCCTGTGCCTAGGAATTATTAAAGAAAATTATGACCATATTCTCTTGACAGTTATGTTTTAAAATTTTCCACAGCGCGCGGCTAGTCGAACTGGCTCTGACGTGTGGATCGGACTGAGTGACAGGGTGACCGAAGGGACGTTGACCTGGAGCAATGGTGACCCCTACAAGATAAAGAAGAGCAAGCGCAACAAGTTCTGGGCCAAACGTGCTTGGGGACAGAACAGCGAGGATAAAGATTGTGTTTACATGAGTAGGAGCGATAAGTACCGTTGGCGCTTTGGCAACTGTGACGATGAACGTTCCTTTATCTGCAGGTTCATGGGTTAAAACTGCATTTATCGTAACCCTCCTTGCTCTCCAAGCAAATATCTTTAGCGTATTCTAATTCCTATAATTCTCTATGTATTAACATAATATTATAGCCCTGACAGTCCCTTAACTGTTGTCTTGCTGACTTTTTTTACACAGTATTTTCAAATAATTTAAGGTCTTCATCAGGTCATAGATCCTTGATTTTTGTCCCGCGATGGCACAGTTACTTCCGCAGTCGTTGCGTTGGTCAAGCCGTTAATTAGTATGCTATGAATGCCTGAAATGTTAATTATGATGCACTGTTAGGTTCGACTTATGACAGTTATCTATTATACCAGTAATTTTATAATAAGTTAGGTTGTGCTCACTGAAACGTCGAGATCTGAATTTCAAATATTTCATTCCTATAGTTACCCTGCGAACGATTTTATTGTTATGTTCGTCAGAATACTGACACATTTTCTTAAAATTGCTCACATGGATTCTACTTTAAGTCAGACTTTATACTATATATCGTATCATAATGAAAGTCATTGTAAAACATAGTTACAAAAATATGTGTTTTAAAAAAATGCCACAAAAATCTATTAGTGTCTGAATCTATTTTGGTGGTAAAATTTGTTGATTAATGCCTGAAAATTTGTAACATGTAGATGAAAGACGGTAGAACGGTATAGTAGGAATGTTGGGCGTGTTCTATGTATTGAGTGCGTCTCTAGTCTTCGGTGTCGTAGGTAATATAATCGCTTTGTACATTTGTTTTGTTTCTAAAAATTGGATGTTAAAATAATAATGTGACTTAACTACCGTATTATTTTTACTATTGAAAGCTATTTAAAAGAAATGCGCAGCAAATAACTTTGTGGTGAAAGCAAATGCTTTCATTTCTTATTATTATTAAAATGATTGCCAGGGTTGAATAAATAGACATGCTAGAAAATTGAAGCTTTGCTGTTTTCTTAACTTTTAGTCTAATATTGCCGGGGGAAAGGGTATGACTTATTATTTTAGCAGGGAGGTGAAGAACATCCTTAGAATCTCCCACATGTTCTGTACTTCTTGAAGAGAGGAAACCTGCATCTTTGGTAACTCATACAAACCTTAGACAACAAGGAATAAGACAAGGCTATTAATAAAGACAACGTCAATGCTTATGAATCAGTTCTTCTTGTTTGGGTACAGGAGCTGGTGTTGTCTTGTCTAGGGGCAAGGAAAGGTCGACACGAAGGCCGCTTATTGTGTTGATGGTGGGATTGTACATTCTCGACATATTGTCTGTCTAACGCATTGTTAGACAGACAATATGTCGATATGTTGGTATGTTACAATCTTATGTTATAAGCTTAATTGTGGTTGGACGATTATTCCCCACCCTGCCCTAATTATAACATGATATAGGCAGCAAGTCGTAGTTAGGTTTTCCCTGCAAGACCTTCCGCTGTCAACAGCCCACTAGCAACAGACGTACGTATGGATTATCGGACGACTCGAACCATTACAAACTACAAACTCGGTCCAGTCAACTTGGTGCATGTCCCCGTCGGTCAAGCTATTCCACCCAACTCCCCTAACAAAATCTTATTCAAAAGTTATACAACAAAACACTATTTATGTTCGTAGTTTATTAGCAATACAACAATACAAGGAACAAACAACAGGTTTAGCAGAAGGCGGTGTTGATATTAAACGTATAACAACAAAGTGAGTCAGTTTAGGTAAGCAAACTTATTACTGCACAATTTTTTTTCAACTGTATCCAACTGTATCGTACTGCTAGTAAATCAGCAATTCTACAGCTAAGTAAAATGAGAAATACAATAACTTCAAGAACTACTGTGTACGAATTGACTGATACAACCAAAAATATCAAAACTTTAACATGTTTGATACGGGTAACCTTAACAAAAGAAATATTTCCACGGCTTGCAATCTTGCTATGTTATGTAAATTTAATGCTAAGTACATATTATGCATGTACATACATGGTTACAGCATATTTCATGATGCACATGCCTTTGAATTACGTCTTGTACATCGTAGAAAAAGAAGAAAATTTCCCATGTGTTCTGTGCTTCTTAAAGAGAGAAAACAATTTCTGGTAACTTTCAATGTCACACTGGTAAGGATGGTTGTTGGCTGGTACAAGTCTTCACACATGCATGTCTCTTTAGACTACTTGGATAAGTGAAGCTTCTATTGCACAGTTCACAGTTGTAGGGTTTCTCACCAGTGTGAGTCCGCACGTGGTTTACCAGATTGCCCAGCTGACTAAACTGTTTGCCGCACTCCTCACATCTGTACGGTTTCTCACCAGTGTGAGTCTTCATGTGTTGTTTCACGCTACGGAGGTGGCTGAAATGTTTTCCACACTCCTCACATGTGTATGGCTTCTCACCTCTATGGGTCTTTGTGTGTTCTTTCATATTATCTAGCCGACTGAACTGTTTGCCACACTCTTCACAGCGGTAGGGTTTCTCACCGGTGTGAGTCCGCATGTGAGTTTTCAGATGACTCAGCTGACTGAACTGTTTACCGCATTCCTCACACCGGTATGGTTTCTCATCAGTGTGAGTCCACATGTGACTTGTCAGAGAACCGAGATGACTAAAATGATTGCCACATACTTCACATATGTACGGTTTTTCACCAGTGTGGGTCGTCATGTGCACTTTTAGATTACCTAGCCGACTGAACTGTTTACCGCACTCCTCACACAGGTAGGGCTTCTCGCCAGTGTGAGTCCGCATGTGACTCCACAGACTACTCGACTGGCTGAACTGTTTGCCGCATTCCTCGCACCTGTATGGTTTCTCTCCAGTGTGACTCCGCATATGTTCCTTTAGAGTACCTGCACGCTCCTCCGCAGCGTCCGCTAGCGCGCTATAATTAAATCCACATCTGGGCGCGCGGCGGGGTCCCCAGAGCAACACAGTGCGGAAGCATTAGCATGTATTTGTGTCCTGGGGCCGAGAACGCATTTTGCGCAAAGCATGCTGGGTAGCAGAGTGAACTGTCCTGGGGACGAGAGTTTGTGGCGCGGGCGGACGCTGCCAGATTTGGTCGGCGAGAGTCGCCATATTTGCATGACAGTCGTCGATTTTTGAGGTAAGTTTTTCATATGTTATCGATATCTGAGTGCTATAGAAATCTCAGTGTGCTATCTTTGGTGTATGTAGCCTTTGGAACAAGGTAAATATATATGTGAATAACATTTAGTGGTAGGCGATGGCGATTTGAAAACTGTAGAAAATTTGTGCTAATTTATGCAAGTTACATATGTACGGCTTTCATCGCCTTGGTTTTACTTTAAATTGAAAATTTACACGTTTGTATCAACTCGTAGCCATATTATGTTGACCATAGATTACCGTCGGTACAAAATTTTGGATAATATGTATCAAAGTAGGTGGTGGCGGTAGGCTAAACTTGGGTGTTATTTTTTTGACAAGATGGCTGCCATGTTGTTTACGATCTCGTAAATTTTGCTCAAAGTTCATGGCGTTTTTTTTGTAGACATAACGTCCCTCCTGTACCCCAATATTTTATCAACTTGTACTCTGATATACATAGATTTGGTGGCGATATGTTTTTACTCCGCAACTTCGCTAATCATCAGTGTTGCGACCTGGAAAGTTTGTAGTAATTTCGCATGGGCGGGGGGGGGGTGTTTTGGCAACGCCTCAAGGTTGGCTGCGTTGTTTGAAAACATTCCATTTTGCACTCTATTTCCAGTGCTCTATTTCTAGGATAGATTTTGTGGGGTGTTGTACGTTGTTATTTTACTTTCATTTAAACAAGTAAGGAGCTAATCAGCATGGTGAAACTTACTAAAAGTAATTTTACCAGCATTTTTTTTAGAATTACTTGCTCAAAGATATTTAAACCTCATTGCTTGCCATATTCAGCCAGGGGCCTTTCAGCAAGACCACTTAGCTTTGATAGTTTGTTCTGAAATGTCAAATTTTTTAAATTTAGAAATGGATAATTAAATATAAGCCATCCCCTAAATGCACACATTTTAGTAACAATTTTGGATGCAGTCTTTGATCTAAATAGTGATTTAGCATTTCATTTACAGCCACATCTTTTTTATTATGAATGAATGCATGGCCCAAAAGATGTTTTTTCCTTACCCTAATGGTATTTTCAATTTTAGGTGTGGCCAGAGACGTTCAGACTTCTTGTACTGACTTGATGGAAGGGAGCAGTGTTTGAAATTCAGGTGAGACAATGCTTTACAGCTCATATGTTACTTTCTTTTGGTGTGTTGAATTTGAAAGAAATGCTTTCTCTGAAAGTTCCATTTTGTAGTCTATTTTTTAATTTCTAGGATATATCTGATGGAAGGCTTTACAGTCTGATATGCAATCTAGTAGGGCATTAGATTTACAAAGTTTGTAAAGTACATGGTGATGAAGAACTGACGATGCTTGTTAACATATATATCTTTTTAATGACAGAAATGGATGATTGTGACTCGTCATCGGATGATGAACCACTGGCCAGGTTGCTACCACAACACTCCCCATCAACAACCCCAACGAAGAAAATTGGGACATGCAAAGAAGCGGCATCTGAGGACAGCCTGCCAGTGGCCAGCTTGCTACCGGAGCAGTCACCACCACTAGCAACTACACCGAC
>NW_017804360.1:0-16128 GCF_001625305.1 Branchiostoma belcheri
CCAGATGTTTGTACTTGTAGTTTTAATGAACGAAACCGATGCGCGCACAGATGTTACTTTTGTGACAACATACAAAGTGATTTTGGTTTGTATGTTAGAAAAAATACAAAAGACTAACATTCGAAGTTATTGAAATTCTTGAGTAAGAACAATCAGTTTTAGGAAATGCAATGGATATTAAAACGAAATTGTTAAAATTAAATGTTGAAATTGTTAAAATGTAAAATGGTTAAAATTGTTGAAATTGTTAAAAATGTTAAAATTGTTAAAAATTGTAAAAAGGATAATTAAAAATATCCAGTGTACCGGGGTTCGAACTCGTAATGTCTGGACTTGCAGCCCTGCGCGTTACCAACCGAGCTATCTGGACACGTTCCCATTACTCTCTGCATTGTATGTCATATAAAGTGAACAACATGGCGGTAACCGTCCGCTTCAAGTACTAGTAAGGGACTTTCTAGGAGATACACTCTACAATTTTGGTGATTCTTCAGAAATCGATAACAGAATATATATACTAGTCGGTGAAGATTGTGGAAAATTGTTGATACCGTGGCGCGCGCGCGTGCGCCGACGATACACATTACGTACCGTTGTTTACAGTACTCGCGGGGCGCAGGTCATTGACCTCCCGCTTGCGTTGTTCCAACAGAGAAGAGCAAAATATCTGCCAGTTTTTGCGTCAGATTTTCAGTGTTTGTTAAAATCATATAACGTTACAGGCATCCATGCAGCTATAATTCTTCCAACTAGTTCGTAGTTAGGTGAAATGTTTATAGGAATCACACGAATCGGTATCCAGTATCAGAGTATCATGGCCCACGGCCGAGACCGCGTGGACCAGCTGCGCTGGTACGTGAAAATGGTAGTAAATAAATTAATTAGCCAACAGCCAATCAACAGCCACATCTGCAAACATGACCACACCTGCTTGTATGCCCATATTTGGGCCTTCCCCCGAATTCCTTTCTTATTACGTCACGCGCGTACGCCCCCACAGTACTTTCCTATGGGGACCACTAAAAAGCAAATAAAACGATTGTAAAAGCTTGTATCAAAAAAATTAAAAAAACGCCTAAGGGTATTTACCCACTCTACCTCTATACGAAATTACAGGTAATTTTGCACAAAAATGAAGGAGTTGAATCAATTTAAAGAAGTGGCAGGAGGAGAAGAAGAAACATCAGAAAAAGCAATATGGGTTCACCACCACTTCGTGGTGTGGTGAACCCATAATTATAAACCAGCCTGGTACGAGGGGTGATCCAAAAGTTCTCGGCCTCTCCCAAAAAACGTGATAGCAGAAAAATTTTTCTTACACTATTTTTTAACATAGTCTCCTCTAACTTCAATGCAGTTGGTCCAGCGATGTTCCAGCTTTCCTTTCCCTTGTGGAAAAATATTTCGTCTGAAGCCCTTAAAATACCTAAACCACATCAATGACGCCATCATCACCATGAAAACGTTGACCACGTAAGTGGAACTCCAGTTTAATAAACAGGTAGAAGGCCCACGGTGCTAGGTCAGGTGAATAGGAAGAGTGGGGGTAAGACCTCAAAGCCACATTCGTTTGCTGCTGTCACTGACCCCTGTACTGTGTGGACAGGTGCATTGTCAGCACGTCAACTCGGAGCTTTTCTCCCATTTTCTCTGTGATTGTTGCCCTCAACTGCCGCAATTCTGGTGCACAGTACACCCCATTGATGGTTTGACCCTTTTGCAGGTAGTCAATAATGATTACCCCCTCACTGTCCCAGAAAACAGAGGCAAAAACCCTTTCAACGGGTAAAACTCGCTTGGGATGCTGGGAACCGTTCTTCATCAATTATTTGCTCTGCTGTTTTTATTCGGGGTGAAAGTGGTGAACCCATGCCTCATATTGGGTGACAAATCGTTTGAGTAAGTTGCCTTGATGGACTGAATTCGTTCCTTGAAATGCTCAGCCTGTTTAACTTGTGATGTTCAGACAACATTCTAGGCACCCCTCATGCAGACAGCTTGCTCATACCCAGGATGTACGACAAAACAATGTTAACTGTACCACAAGTCAGGCCAAAGAACCTGCTACATGTTGGACAGTCTCACATCTGTCATTTACTACCATGTGATGGATGGCCTCAACTGGATTGTCCATGGTGCTGATTTGTGGCATCCTGACATATGTTCATCTTTTGTGCTCTCTCTTGACGCGCTTAGAGCTAGCAACACAGTTCTTTATAGTTCAATAGGAAAGGGAGTCATCACCATGTGTCTTGGTCATGACTTCATGGATTTCCTGAGGAGGCATAGCTTTTTATCGATATAGTTGATCACAGCACACGCTTCTGTTGCGGCCATTTTGTGATTTTGCCCTCACCCACCCCATTTTCACGGGGCGTCACGTGTTAATTAATGAATATCAAAATTTGCATTTTTGTGTGCACTGATGTAAGACGTCATAGTATACAGCTATACCAAAGAATACGCGTTTGACCTCTATTTTCTAGGTGAGGCCGAGAACTTTTGGATCACCCCTCGTAAATGGTTCGAGTGACTTTTTTCAGTGGCCTTTAGTTGAATTTGCCTGTTTCACTGTTATATTTAGCTTTAACGCCTCATATTCTTAGTCCTACTGATTTTGAAAGGTACTGACTAATGGACATTTGAAATAAAATGTGATAAATTGTGTAAAATCAGTTTAATTTGCTTTTTTAAAATATCCTTATATCCCCCATGTAGAGCCCCAATGAATATTTCTAATTATTTTTAGCATTTTAAAACAGTTGTCCATTTGAAGAGTAAGTTATTCGCCAAACCATACTCTGCCTCGCTTGTTCAACCTTCATGACCATGTAGATGCCTTAAAGAACGCAACTTTTTTTCGCAATTTTTTTTTTATTCGCACGCCCGTAAATGTTTTGGGGTTCCCAGATGATGCCATCCACATAATCAAATCAACATGGCTTAAACGTTCATTAGTACTTCGATTTATTACAAAAAGGTTCATATGAACGTATAAAGTCTATTTTCAAGGTAAGTGTATGCTTTATCATTAAACATGTTTTTAAAGTCAAAATTAATGACCCAAGATGGCGGACAGCTAAAAAATGCATGGCGCCATTTTATGACGTCACTGGTGTTGCTATGGGCAACATAAGTCTTAGTAGACCCTAACACTCTCCACTTTTTGTAAAGGATAAGTAGACCGTATACAAAGACGTTTAACCCTATCTAGACCGGGCTTTCTTTAAAGTCATGGGCCCGCCATTCGCCCTCCCTCAAAAATTGCGAACGGTATATCATATGACAGCTAATTTTTTGGAGATTAGTGTACTTTTGACACTATATCCTAACAATTTTGACGACGTTATTACGTAATAGAACGTCATGCATATTAAAGCTATTCGACATATTCGATCACCAATCTTAAACTTATTTTAATTTTTTTCCGATAAAGTCTACATAATGCATTGAAAATAGACTTAAGACATTAATATGAACCCTCTTTTGTAACAAGGCTGAGGCAATAAAAATTATTGCCAAGGCGACGACTGAATGACATTTATATTATTTCATGTGGTGAGGCTAACAATTGTAAGAAAAACAGATTTCCCTATCTTATAAAGACATGCACGTAGTGAAATTTACAGGATGGGTGAAGGAGGTGTGGGGCAATATACCAAATTTACATATAGGAAGAATCAGCCGTTTTTCCCCAGCAATATAGATTTTATGATGACATACTTATTACTTTACTTTGGTCGAGTTTCCGCTCGAGCCAAACTTAATACCATCCTCCACTCCACTCTATTCTCCACCAGAGACTGGATTTTACGTCTGATCTTATGTTGTTACTTCTAGGAACTGTTGGACCTTTTGTGGGTCCCAAAGGACTGATAATTTCTTTTATCTGTGTGATCTGTTTGAATAAACAGGTCCCCACCGCCCTAAATGTTCTTGGGAAGGGAATGTCAGATTCCTGATCAAGTTGTCTTTGGCCAAAGACAGCTGTGCTCTCTATCCACGGTGTGGGGAGAAAACAGATGACCAGTAATCAATCATGCCAGGCAGCTGGATGGGTTTGCACGTGGGCACCGGGTGTAAGTTACCTGCTTGGTCCAAAAACCACATGGCAGAAGGTTACGTCAAAACCAATTCACTAGGGGATGCATTGGTGCAATTTTTGAAATTCTTTCAAAGCAAACGTAGTACTTGCACAAATGCCTTTGCCCCAAAGGCGGTGCCAGAAAGAAATGGAAGTAGAGATAATATTTAAGGAAAATGACCTGCATATACATGATACATAACGTGTGTCAGCGGGATCTTGAACAGGTCTGACGTGCGTCGATGAAGGTTAGACATCCAGGTAATATGATACGCCAAAAAGTAGTTACTCAAGCAACTGGATATGATTTTGAAAACGTCAGACGTTTCAGCTAGTATCCACTACCTTTCGTCAGTGACTGAGAGACCAGAGGGGAAATGCAGGTTTATAAGCACAACCCATTGATTGATATGCAAATAAAGTGAAGACAAACAACAGGTCTGACGTGTTTTTCCTTCTCTCCCATTTGATGCTTCCTTTGATTTGTAGTCCATTCATTACTGCCTTATATTGGATCTTGAACAGGTCTGACGTGTTTTTCCTTCTCTCCCATTTGACGCTGCCTTTGATTTATAGTCCATTCATTACTGCCTTATATTGTTTTCACAAGTCTAACTCTTCCCTTTTTTGCCTCTCTTCTCGGTTTTTACCACACCACCGAGTCGACCCGGATCAGCGGCGGGAGCCCGAAGGCGGAGGCCCGGCGAGCAGAAAGGACCAGGCGGCGGTATCCTGACACGGACCGTGGTATCTGGGCTACACGGTTCCAGTCTCTTTGTGGGAGTTTGTATACGAACTGAAGGCTCCAGTCTATGTCAAAGTAGTGTTTCGCAACTGATAACACACCAGCATACTTTGAAGTTCTGTGTGTCCTCCCGGGAAGGGTGACGCCGTCGCCATTGTTGCCCGGTGAAGGTGACGCCGTCGCCATTGTTGTCCGGGGAAGGTGACGCCGTCGCCATTGTTGTCCATGGGAAGGTGACGCCGTCGCCATTGTTGCCCGGGGAAGGTGACGCCGCCGCCATTGTTGTCCGGGGAAGGTGACACGGCACAGGTAACATTGTTACTGTTACCTGTGACGCTGACGCCATATCATGGCGATGTCAGCCCCGACAACCAACGCAGACATAGAACTGTCCATCAGGCTACGAACTTGATCAGCTTAATCAGGGGCGAGAATCAGTCGAGCGTTCGTGTCGGGACGTCCTACTTCGACACCGTGAGGTCTGCAACAACAACGGCGGGTGCCCCCAGCAGCAGGTGGAAGTTGAGGTCAGCGGAACAGAAGAGACTGCTGCGGCAGGCCGAGAGAATGTGGGACTGAGCCAGGTGAACTACCCTCCATCACGTGTTCGAAGGCCGCCATCTTTTTTATTGTGTAACTCGAGGTCACTTTCAAACAAATTGGAGGACCTGTCTGGTTCGTTAGAATGCTATCATATAGATATAGCCGTTATTTCTGAAACTTTTTTTACTCATGAACACCCTCCTGAATGTACACATAGGAACGGTTTCAATCTTTTTTTCTCAGTGTCGTAACGAAGGCCGCGGTGGAGGTGTCGCTATCTATGTTAGGGATTCTATTTTTATTAGAATACCTACAGAACTCGAGTGTCTGTGGATACTGGTTAAACCCTATTGGCTGCTATGTTCGATTGCAAACATCGCCATTTGTGCGGTTTATAACCCTCCAGCGTCGCACTACCAAGAACTGTTATGTAAACACCTCATTAGTAGTGATTGGTTTTTTTGAAAAGAAAAGAACAAAGAACATATCAGACTTGCAGTAAAAACTGAATTGTGCTGATATTTACAACTTTTGGGATTATGCAATACTAGTAGATATAAGAAGGCAAGTTACACTTGTAATATACTAAATTTATGAAAAAAAACATCGTCATCGTTATATTATAATAGCAATATAAGCAAAACAATATACTTTCTCACGAGTAAGATCACTACTGTCGTTCAAATGACTGAAAGACTTTGAAGTTTTAAAAGTTAGTCTGGTACGAGCGCTAAGAATATGTGCAGTTGGCGGCAAGAATTCGATTTGACACAATAAACAATCGATAGTACTGAGATTAGGGTCCAACCCGATTAAAAATTCAGTTAAGAAGTTTGTAGTCCGACCAGGAGTTTTGCTAGTGCAGGGATCACACTGGTTGTGTAGCGCTTAGTGCCCTTGGCCTGGCAGTAATGGAGAGTTCCTTAGCGATCTACCGTGTAGTTGTCCTTTAGTCGATGGCAGCCAGAAGCGGAAACGTGACGATTGTCTGATTTTGGTTGCAAAATTAAGGCATAGGTCGTGTCTAAGATCAGACAGAATTCGTAGGTTCAGGGTCTGCAGGGCGTCCACGTATGTAGTGTAGTGACGGCCTAGCATAATCCTACAGGCCCGTTTTTGAACCCTTTCAAGCCGGTTGACTTGTCTGATGTTAAGGGCAGCATTCCAGACGGGTACCGCGTATTCAAGGAGTGGACGAACGTATCCGCAGTAGATAGCACAGAGGTCTTCTGGTGGGAGACCAGCTCGCCAATTTATAGCATTGATAAGATTCATACCAGGTACCCCCTTGCGGGAATCTGTCTTTTAGGAGATTTTAATAGATGTAATGTTGCCAGTGTTCTTCGTCAGACCCAGTTTAACCAACTTGTTAAACAGTCTACCAGGGGAGAAGCCATTCTGGATTTGATAATTACTAATTTAAAATCATTTTATCGGAATCCTCGGATTGAGGAGCCTCTGGGAACGAGTGACCACAATACAGTAATATGGTCTCCCTGTAATCATATACTAGTACCTATTAATACTAAAACAAGGTCACAAGTCCGCCCTTTAGAGACTCTGAGGTCCGCTCTTTCGGACAATGGATTTCATCACACCCGTGGACAGAAGTTTTCGATGCCCACGACATCCAGAGCAAAGTTGATGCTTTCTATCAAACTCTTCAAACGAGAATAGATCTTCATTTTTCTATCAAGTCTGTCGTTAAACACAATTCAGATGAAGAGTGGCTTACCCCGCAGATTAAATCTCTCATCAAGAGAAGGCAGCAAGCTTTTCATTCTAGTAATATGTCATTGTATAGGAAACTAAGGAACAGTGTAAATAGATTGTGCATGAAGGCAAGGAAAAGGCATTATGTTCATAAAATCCACGTTTTAAAGAAGGAGGATCCAGCAAGATGCCACTTGTCTCTAAGGAACTTTTTAAGCGTACGACGACACCTATCAGTGTGTGTTCCGAGCAGTACATGTACACCTCTAACTGGCAAAGAGATCGCTACTGCGATCAATCACCACTTTTCAGACATTGTGAATAAATTTTCAGGTCTCGATTTCGAATCTCTGCCATCTTATCTGCCTTCTCCTTCCAAAGTTCCCCATATCAATTCGTACGAAGTTTATGAAATGTTGAAACGCCTTAATACCAGGAAGAGTTGTGGTCCGGATAGTATTTCTCCAAAATCGTCAAAATGTTTGCTGTTGACTTAAGCGATGTTCTTGCACATATTTTCAACTGCTAATTGCCATTGGATGAGGGGCGTGTTCCGAAACAATGGAAGGAAGCTGTTATTTTTTCCGATCCCAAAGAACAGCCCTGCATCAGTAGAAAATCTACGTCCTATATCACTTACGTCTGTCTTTATGAAACATTTGAATCTTTTATTACAAAATGTTCTTCAAGACGTAGACAAAGTTCTGGACCACAACCAATATGGCAGCAGAAATGGGCGCTCATCTGTTCACTACATGATAAATATGATCAACGCTGTTCTTCGTAACGCTGAGACGCTGACACCCCCAGAATTATTTAGACTGTTATGTTAACTGATTTTAGCAAGGCGTTCGACAGAATTGATCATACTCTTGTAATCCGTAAACTGTTAACTTGTGACGTACGCACTTCTATCTTACCATGGATTTGTAGCTTTCTTATTGACCACACACATAGTGTTCGGTACCGAGGTGTAACATCCGGTTGGGAGAAAATTGCATCAGGAGTTCCACAGGGTACAAAATTAGGGCCTGTCCTTTTAGTATATGTAAATGATGCGATACAACTTTTTCTAAACAGATGGAAGTATGTTGATGATGTAACGTTAAAGGAAAGTAGAATTTTTAGTGAACAATCTTCTATGCAGACACAAATTAACCAACTTGACACGTGGTCATCAGAGAATTGTATGTCATTAAATGAAGATAAGTGTAAATTAATCTATTTTTCTCTCATGAAGGATCCTCCCCCTGTAATGTCGCTGAATGGCAAAGTCATTGAGTACAATGAGGATGCCTGTATTTTAGGTGTTTGGATTTCTGCTGACATGAAATGGGGAAAACATGTCAATACAATTATCAAACAAGCGAGCTCACGCCTCTTCTAGCTTAAGAAACTAAAACGCTTTTGTGTCTGCACTGGAGACATTTGTAAAATGTATTTATTATACTTCCGACCAGTCATAGAATATACTGTCCCTGTGTGGCACGCAGGTCTAACCACTGCACAATCCCACCAACTTGAACGCATTCAGAAACGTGCCCTCAGAATTATTCTTGGAAATAAGTACACTTCATATACGGATGCACTCTCTACTTTTAACCTCTGCACTCTAAAAGCCAGAGGGAAATCATTGTGTCTTAAGTTTGCAAAATCTGTGTTTAATTCACCAATGTTTAGACCCTGGCTACCCCCACCCGTAATGAAAAACATAATAGGGACTTAAAAGGGGGGTTCCAGCTTAGCCTACTATCTATAAGGTCTGAAAGGTACAGGAACAGTGCTATTCCATACCTGTCTGAACTCTTAAACAGTTCGTGTAATTACCCGCTACCAATTGTATATGGAAATTTATGCCGGACACGAAAGCCGATCGTCGCCCTCTAGGTTTACGTTGATCATTATCGATTTCCAAGGGAACCACCAGGCGAGTTGCCGAGTGTGACGAAGCATCGCGAATAACTAAAATATTCTTATTTAGTTTGGCTATGTCTGTAAATAATAAGGATATTTTGTGTGTTCCCCAAAACTACGTAATTCAGCCTTTTGTAAAATGCATTGTATTATTAGGCTGCAATGTTGTTTTAGTTTTATGTCAATTTGCAAATAAACCATTTAGATGAATCTAATGATATCGTCCACCATCTTGGATTTTTGCTCATGACGTCATAATATTAGCATAAATTATGAATTTTAATGATAAATTGTTTGTTGTTGTTGTTTGTTGTTTTTATTTATTTAACCAGGGGGATACATATCGCCCGTGGGGCGCTTTTCAATGAGCCCTGGGCCTGGGGAAGACCCCAAACAAAAACATAATAAATAAATAAATTGTACATAAATGTACATATTCATAAGATAGCATTAATATTGGAAACCATTTGTAAATTGACATAAAACCCAGAAACTATTCTTAAAACGAAAATTACTAAATTTAGCTAAAAATGCCAGAAACCGGTTACTATGGCAACACAAAAATCAATATCTTATTACACTGATTTAAAGTTGTTACCAACATAATTTTAGGAAAATTCACCAAATTTGGTGGTTCTAGCTGAAGCCGTTCAGGCGCTATCCGACATCAAAGTTGGCACAGGCATTTTAAGCCCCCCCCCCCGGTCTAAAAATAGTTAAGGGAAACACCTATCTAGACGGTTTTGTTAATAGGCCAATTGTTAATATCATCAATTTTTACTAAATTTAGTAGTACTCGTTTAAGAAATAAAGTTTCCGGGTTTTATTATTAACTTTTTTTTCTTTTTTTTCGACCATCATATGAAATATTATATAATTTCTATAGTTTCAAATTTATGATTCATGCCAATTTGTTGACATCATTGGTCAAAATCCAAGATTGTGGGCCATATCAATAGCACAGATTTATCAAAGGAAAGGTGCCTTGCAAATACAGAAGTAGATTCCTTCTGACAAAGGGTTACCGTGGTAAAAGTTACTTTCAAAATGGCAAATGTGGACTTATTGTACTTACCTACGTGTATTGCAACTTTTACATAGATCAATATATTATTCCCGTGCCAGGATATACTGGATGTAACCACAAACAGTGAAATGGTAGATTCCAAGGTGACATGAGCACGTATTTCATGAATTCTAATTAATTATATAACTAGAAAAAGAGCAAATGTACAAAACATTACCTGTCCACCCACTTAAATGTCCCGTCTGCAAGCATCTTCTTTAAGATGTCGTACTCTGCCCCCTCAACGTCAAGCTTGAATATAACGTAGTCTTCCACCGCGGTGTTCTCCTGAATCCAGCGGGACAGGTCGACTGTTGGCACTGTCCGGTGAAGAGTCAATTTCCGGCGGCCGCCCGTCTCAGTGTTCGCTTTCTCCGATTCCCAAGCGAAGAGTGTCCCGCCGCCCCACTGATACTCACTGTCTTTGTCCAGTGACCAGACGGACTCAAGGTAAGCTGTCATGTTTCCTAGTGATGAAATACAAAGCCAGATTTTCAATACCTTCTACAATTGTAGTCTCATTAACTATGGGATTTTTTCCGTATTTTTTTCTTTTGTACTAGATGTACTCAAACATTTTATCAGACGAGGGTGTACAAATACTTGGTACACTTGATATTTTTGGTAACAACCGACACCGGTCAAATAATCTACTTCTGGTCTGCTTCTCACTTTCCAAGCATAGTTTGTCCAGGATAATTGATATTCCATACTGTGATGTAGAAGATGACAACAAGTATGTAGATAACAGTGAAAGTTACCTAGAGATCAGGTTATCTCGGCAGATTGCTGCGCAAAAATGTGAAAGTGAGAACCACAAAATCCCCAGGCCCGGATGGGGTTTGTGGCAGGGTGATGAAAGAGTACACTTACGAACTCAGTACGCCTATAACTGACATCCTTAACACTTCCCCACGATGGTCAAAAAGGCCATCAAAAATCCTCACTTTGAAGTCATTAATATTAATGAGAAATCGGTGTCAATCAGTCATTTCACTATTGGCAACAATAGCTGATTGGTTCACGCTTTAGCGGGCGGGGACTTGGCATGCTTTGGTGATACTTCGAGTCGCAGTTTTTTTCCCGCGATCTTGTCCTTTAATATACGCACCTTTCCACGCCCCTATTGTTCTTTAATTCAAACAATTAACAATGCCCCAACTCTCATTCAAGCCATGTTTAGTTTCCTTATGCCACCAACAATAATTCGCAACTGCAAAATTTTTTTCTTATTTCGTAATTCAACACACTTTCCACAGGGATTAAAATTCCCCGGGTCCAGTCGGCCTTGATTCCGGTACTGCATACTTTAGACAGCACGGAACGCGCCGGCATCGGCCACGTGACACAACATCTAGACTATCTCTAAAAAATTCCAGACTCGAGTGATTATTCAAGACCATCTACCAAAAACTCACTACGTACGATTCAGATACATTCTTATACATGTATTCTTGTTGTACCTGTTACTAAACGAGGTTTACGGCGCGGAAACAGCACAAACGTCATGATTGTTTTGTCGGCGTGCCGAGTACTTCGGCTAGTACGCTGGGAATACATTGTAATGCTATGGAGTCAATGGTAAAAAAAGAAACATAACCGTACTAAGACGATTTTAGAAATAATACAAGTACAATAGAAAATCTTGTAGAATAAAGTCGGCTGAAGCGAAAGTTTTACAACATATCTGGATGAGATCGGTTCCCTCCTTTGTCCTCTTTTTACAAACCGACGCCATTTTGTTTCACAGTTTATTAACCTATAGCCCCATGTTTTTTTTCCCTTAATTCGTGTAGCGAAGGAGGTTATACACATACCTGCAGTTCAAACCCAAATAACACATTCAAGGCAATGTTCAGCGTTCTATCTCTAGCAACCATTTTGGTCGATCACTGTCGATGCTATGTTTCAGTTACTCGCGCGTGCCGACACAAAGCTTTTGTGATTTTTGTCAAAATTATTTCTTCCCACCAAGGAGCTTCAGGTTCCAACCGACGACTTCGGTACGGTTGTATATTGCGGATAGTTTTAGAGTTCCTATCTGATGTCGCCAAAATAACCCAAGAAGCTTAAAAAAACCTACAATGAATGTTCACGATTTTTTGTGAGCAAGTTAGCTTTGACGATCGAAAGATCAAGTTCAGAAATGGTCGTCGTGGAAGTTCCGTACGTTACTGTAGTGGGCTTTTGGTGATTGAACATTTTAATGGCAGGCGATGCCTTGGTCTGGTTTTATCTAGGTTAAAACAACAAGTTACAGACAGAAAGATGTCAACAGTGGCTTTCTTCCGAAAACATTTTCTTTAAATGGTTGTTTGTTGAAACAACATTCACCAGCAGGGGCGTGCTTAACGATCGCTAATTTGAGAGCACTGTGGCCCCCAGCGTAAACATCTGGAATGTGTAGATGATAAACGGAAACGGTTTCCGGGCCTTTGATACTGAGACCATTACCATTAAAACGAAATCAAACTCAACCTTCTGGTACCTTCGGTTGCCCTAACCCTTACTCTACCTTAAGGCGGCCCTTAATACTTCAAACGCTTATAAATCACAAACCAAACATGATAAATGGAAACAATTTGCGGACCTTTAATGCTTGGGACATAACCTTTCAAACTACACCAAACTTGACCTTTTGGTACCTTTCGGTTGCCCTAACCCTAACCCTACCTTAAGGCGGCCATTGAAACTTCAAAGGCCTGTAAATCCTTAACCAAAGATGATGAATGCAAACGATTTGCGGACCTTTTATACTGGGGCATTACCTTCCGAACAACCCAAAACTTGATCTTCTGGTACCTTCGGTTGCCCTAACCCTAACCCTACCTTAAGGCGGCCCTTAAAACTTCAAACGCCTATAAATCTCAAACCAAAGAAAATAAATGCAAACGATTTGTAGACCTTTAACTACTGTAGACCTTTAACCGTCTCAAACGACACCAAACTTGACCTTCTGGTACTTTCGGTTGCCCTAACCCTAACCCTACCTTAAGGCGGCCATTGAAAGTTCAAACGCCTGTAATCCTTAACCAAAGATGATGAATGCAAACGAGTTGTAGACCTTTAATACTGAGACCATTACCTTTCAAACGACACCAAACTTGACCTTCTGGTACATTCTGTTACCCTTACCCTAACCCTACCTTAAGGCGCCCCTTAAAACTTTAAAGGCTTTTAAATCCCAAACCAAAGATGATAAATGAAAACGGTTTGCAGACCTTTGATACTCAGACCATTACCTCTCAAAGGACACCAAACTTGACTTTCTGGTACTTTCGGTTGCCCTAACCCTAAACCTTCCTTAAGGCGGCCCTTAAAAGTTTAAACGCTAATAAATCCAAAACCAAAGATGATAAATGCAAACGGTTTTAGGACCTTTAATACTGGGGCCATTTTCTTTCAAACGACACCAATTTTGACCTTCCGGTACCTTCGGTTGCCCTAACCCTTACCCTAACCCTAACCTTACCCTAATTCGGGAACAAAGTTGGTATAATGTACACAATGACCAGGTCCAGGCACCATGGATCACTGGAAAAATAGTAGAAAATAAATGGCCAAGATAAAGGGGATAGTATGCCGCTAAAGGTAGTTAGCCCGCTAGAGATACGATTTGCGACTCACGGGAGTAACCCATTTATCTTACATACCACATACCATCACAACATTTGGCCATTTTGTGTGAACATTTTGTAGTACATACAATTGTTTTCAACGTATATTGGACACTGCACGCTTCAGCAGCGCTGGCCGCATAGAAGAATGATTTAGTTAAAGGAGTTTTTGCCGTTTTGAAGTTTGGATCGGAGGGAAGAAAACAACCCATCTCGGCCAGACTTCCCAGGCCAATTCTCTCTCCTTTTTTTGCCGAATTCTACGATCCGTATTTTCGTATAAAGACATGGTGCAGGCTTGGGAAATAGTATGTTGCCTCGTTCACAAAAGGACTCTCTGGCCACTATAACTACGATAATCATCTTACAAAAACCTACACTATACACACACACAACACGCACCAAAACAATATTACACTGTCGAAGGCATGAGTCCTCCGAACTCTTGTTTAAAGCTGAAAGTTACAGGTACGAACTGAATATACCGCTGAAGTTTACCGCTGAATTTCCTCAACTGTTTCTCCACCACTATTGTCCAAGTCCATCTCTGCGGTTGCCCTAAACACAGGTTCTACTTTATCTGACGACAACTTGGCGAGTTCAAGGCGAAAATACCGTCCTTCATCCATTTTATGCTAGCAGCAAAAGCAACGTGACTAAAGACGGTCGAGCGACCCAAATGCCGTCTGTTTTGAAAATTCGAGGGTTGTACCAAGTGTAGAATAGGAAGATAAAGTAAAGAGTAATCTTTATGAATAATGCTTTTGTCTTGAATCTACGCTGATTTGAAATGTATATACTTTTATCATAACTAAATACATTTACCTCTTTACATAAACAAGTCTGAGGAATATCAGAAAGGTCTTTAGAAGTAGGTTTGGAGAAAACACCACCATGTCATGTAATGGTAGCGTCTACTTACCGTTATGGAGCCCCCACTTCCGTTATAGCCTTCGACCCGCAGGTCCGTAAATCGGATATTAATGACCTGGGTTATCGGGGAAACGGAGCCCTCTGATTGGTCGATATCATAATAAGGAAGATTTATTACCTGCAGGCACATATTGAATAAAATAGAGTCCCAATGTTGAGGTAATTAAGCTGCGAAACAAAATTAAGGATACACTACTCTACTATAAAGGGAGTAAATGTAAACGGTTAGTAAAACAAGTTCTGCAACAACCTGCCAAATGTACACTAAAATGCAAAGGCGCACAGTGACTACCTACATGTACGTACGAAAGATAATCGCAATCAACCCAGCTGCAGCGGTTCTTGAAATTAGTAGTCGAAAAGAGAATCAAAATTCAAACGACCCTGCAGGTCCCCAGGAAACGGCTAGTAGGGAGCCCAAATTTACACATTCAACTAAACCGTTATGTATACAGTTATGTGGCACCGTAACATCACGTCCACAGACTGTCCAGCGTCAAATATTTTTTTTAATCCTTACTGCAGTTCTAAAGTCAATCACCAGGGGCCAAAAGTCCACTTACGCAATTCACTTCACCCCATCTACCAACCGGCCAAATATACCTACATTCTTTACGACAGATCTTGACATATACACATCATATGGCCCAATCACCCCAAAAAGATGTGCTGCGATATGTAATATTATTTTTGGAAATTCATGTATAACACACTATCTGTCTTTCCGTGCCTACTCACCGTCCTTGTTCGATACCCCTGTTGGACAGTGCAGCACGTGATTCGGGTACGGTGCGAAGTATGGCGCCAGCCTCTCGTCTATTTCAAAGGAGTGTATGATGAAGTCCTTTCCTCCCGGGTAGGTCTCTCTAAATAACTGTACAGTGGACGCCACATTGGCACCACAGTCGAGTAGGATCTTTCTTGGCTCCCCAGCGGTTGGGAGTCTGAAAAAAAAACGTGAAAATCACTAAAAATCAATCAATAAATCTACCTGCCGGTTACTGTTCAGTGCGTCAGCTATGTCATGGAATGTTAGTATAAGCTGTGTTTCTGTAGATCATTCTGAATCCATGTTGTTAATTCCATCCATATACTGTAGCTTTCTAAGAGCGTCATGGTTTAGCTATAATGGATAATATGTTCAAGACGTTAGCAGGATATGTGACGGTCGGCGGCGCGGTATTCTATATACCTTACAACCGACCCTGCCATATTAGGCCCAATCTTCTACTCCAGGTAGCGTGTTCTCTACATATTATTGGGGGCCTCCAAGGTGGGGTCCCGACAACGCTCTACGCTAAATTTTGAGAGCCGGCTACGTATTACGCTGAATTCCGGACGCCTCTCTACGGTCTACGCTAAATTCGAAAGATTCCGAACGCACTATGCAGAACTCAATTACCTAGCAACTGCATGTTTGCGTGAAAACCTTTTGATTTATCACATGTAGAGGTGACATAACTTGAATCAAAGTAGTAACCGGCGGCCACTTCCTTATACATTGAAAGTATAG
>NW_017804361.1:0-14879 GCF_001625305.1 Branchiostoma belcheri
ACGACCAGAGCAAAACCAAGACGGCTTCAGTTGAAAGGGGACGGCAACTTGTGGAGCAAAGCAAGGTCGCAATGGCATCCTGGTTGGGGTCGGCTGCTTCAACTTCTCGTGCAGGTCATGCAGAAGACCAGCAATTCCCTGACATCAATGACGACATGCCAGCCATCGATACTGTGTAAGGTTTTTCCACACGACGTATATGGTTGCACAAACATTTGGTGTTACATCATAGTACTTGAGCTCTACGTAGAATTAAGATTGGTGACAAGGCCAAAGTGATGTGTGCAAATGTATAACTTGTTTATCTCCTGGTTAGCACACGTTTGTTCTTGCTTATGAAATACTTCATTATAAGACTTTGTGTCTGTAATGAGGTCGTAGACAACATTTCATTATTATGCAGAAGCACACAGACGTAACCTCAATTACAAGTATATCATGTAAAATGCAAGTGATCCATGAAAGCACTTAAGTTCAACACTAGTGAAGATGCGCCATCATTATTTTTTGTTCATAGAGATGACACGGTGTTATACTAGTATGCAACTAAAGGACTATTAAACACCCAATGACGGGTTGTTCTTGATCTGTTGTCTCTTGTTCTTTCTCCATAGTGAGGTTGAGTTTAACGACGCGTATGTGGATGACACCGGTACCTTCCCAAGTGTTGAGGATGGATCCTCCCCGTGTAAAGATCAGACATTCCCTTGCGCTGATGATAAGTTTCCCATGTCGGTCAGTTTCGAGTATGCTGACACCATAGCAGGAAACCATAGTACGGGACAAATAGAAATGACGCAAAGTCCAGACAGTGATATCTGTACAGATAGTGACTCTGATGAAGAAGTAGTTGAAACACAAGAAATGAGTACGAGTGTGGAGATCCCCGTGTGTTTGCAGATGATCGACCCATTAGCGTTCAAACTTCACGAGGCCCGACGGGCAGGGTTCATACCAGATGACCGAATCATGTACAAGTGGTTATCTGGTAACCTAGAGTATATGCTTCATGGCGACTCACAGTCCTTCCAGTGGGACGAAGAGGTCATAGAATTCTATCGATCACTCAAGTTCCATGGGGGCGAGAAGACCGTAAACCTATTAAGAGGGCCCATGCACCTCGGCCAGGGGCGTGGCGGTATAAAAGATCCTGCTTCAGCAAAAATAAACCTTGGTGGACCATCAAGGTTCACTGTTTCAAAGAAAAATGCTGGGTACACAACTGAGAGTGGAGTATTACATGCCCTGCTGCAAGGTTTTTACGCAATAGCCTCCGAAGATCCTACCGACGTCCAGCCTCTCGTACAGAACGACTCTGTGAAAGTCATCCCGGTGGTCATGCAGGGGGATGGTACAGCGCTGAAACCGTCGATACAGTTTGATCCTCTCTCAAAAAACAACGTTGGGCTCACATATCCAGTAGATTTGCAGTATGTAAGACGTCATGAGGAAGCAAACACCGACGAGCTTTCAAAACACATTGAACAGGCGACACTTTAATTCCGGACAGACACTCTAATTCCGGACTACCTCTCACTTTTCAAGCCTAGTTTGTCCTGGACAATTGACATTCCACATGGTGATGTAGAAGATGACAACAACTATGTAGATAACAGTGATAGTTCCCTAGGGATCCGGTTATTTCTGCAGATTTCTGCAGAAATCTGCAGAATTCTGCGCAGAATTCTGCACCCCGCGCAGATTTCTGCACAGAAATCTGCGCTGGGTGCAGAAATCTGCGCAGATTTCTGCGCAGAAATCTGCTTTTTAAAAGATTTCGTACTGTCCTACAAAATGTATCATTATGGTGATAAGCGGTAGATTTAGTGTCCTACAAATGCTACTATCAGGTATCATGTATTTTGGGCATAACTTGTCGGAAATGCATTCAATTTGGCTTTTGCCTAGTGCGCTGCTATTTGGCATGGGGATAGCTTTGCACTGAATGCTGTCTTTCGTTTCTTGCAAAAATTGTGATCTTTAAAGTAATTTATGAAGTAAAACAATTCTCCACAAAGTGATGACGAGCTATACACATTATAGACGAGGACATACAACGTAACAGACGTTTCGTTTGAGCTATACAGGCAAGCATAAGACCAGATCCTGTAACTAGGTAGCCTGAGTGTTAGCCTTTTTATCTTTCATCTACTTCCCACTATGCTACCCGTATAGAGAGTGTGGGGAGCGGATGAAAGCTACAAAGGCTGACACTCGGGCTAGTAACCAGCAGTATCAGTTGAATGAAACATAAGAGAAATTCCATTGACACACAGGGTGAAGATTTCTGCAGAATTCTGCAGAATTCTGCAGAAATCTGCAGAATTCTGCACAGATTTCTGCGCAGAAATCTAAATTTTTAAAAAGATTTCAACAATAACTCGAAATTGTCCCACAAAATGTATCATTATGGTGATAAGTGGTAGATTCACTCCCCTAAATGCTACTATCAGCTTATTTTGGGTAAAAATGTCAGAAATGCATATATTTTTGCTTTTTGTTCCAACTTTTATGACAGCCCAATACCCTGCAACTTGCCATGGGGATACATATAGCTTTGCATAAATATTATGCTAAGATTTTGCTTCCAAGTCTTGCAAAATAAAGCTTATTTTGGGTTAAAATAGTAAAAATCTATATTATTGGCTTCTGTGCCTCTATATTACAATGTACAGTCGAATGACCTGAAATTTGGAAAGAGGATAGTGACCTTGGTGAAAGGTCGAAGAATTGGGTTTTCAGATGTTCAGGGTTGGGTTTTTAGATGCCAGCCTTATTTAGGTTATTTGGGGTAAAAATAGCCAAAAATGTATGTAACTCAGAGACCTATGTGCCACAATATTATGGCCCAATGACCTGCAAATTGGAGATTCAATGTACTTTCAAGTTGGTACCAATGTGCTTGTTCATTTGCAATTTTTCCCCTCAGGTGCAGGTTCTCAAAGGCTATCATTTTGCTTGTTTTTGCTACAAATAGCCAAAAATCTAAATACGTGTATTGTGCCTCTATGAATTGTTTGGCCTGGGAATACATGGACTGATGAAGCTTGGGAAATACTACTTTTGCTTGCAATTGTTGGCCTTTTAGTATACTTCTGATTTACATATCTATGGTCAGTTTAACAGGAACTTGATACACCCACCCCTGTCCAATGATTTTGAATTTGGCAGAAAGTGTCAACCAGACAGACAGACCACATGTTGAGTACCCAGAGTAGGCCAGGCTGAATCCCTGGACAGCTAGTCTGACCTCATTAGCAGACAGCCATGCTGGACTAAACAACACAGACTTACCAGGCTGATTCTAGGGGATAGCGTGTAAACTGCAATTTTCCATCATTCCTCTTGGGTTTAAATAACTCACACTTTGGACTACTAGCTAGTCTGAAGTTTCAGCCTCAGACAGCCAGAATCCTAACTACTCACACGTAGACAGATGTTGAATGTTTGTGTCTTTACATTAAATTGTAGAAAAAGCAATCTTGCTTTCAATTACTGACATGTTAATCTACCTCATTTCTAGATAGTTACATATTCTGTAACAACTGCGCAATTCTTCTAAATGTGCTTTTTTGCTTGCAAGTCAGTAAAAATTTTAGGAGGCAAAATTTGTGGACCCTGACAAGTTCATACAAACTTTTTTGAAGTGGAGAGATGATCAGACTGGCATGCCAATTAAATGAACATGTAGTCTCCATGGTCAGACATGTTCACTGTATGTTGTGCCTATGACATGCACACCCACAAGTCCCCTACCCTCAAATTGTGCAAATTTCTCTGACATCAGTTACATGTATACTCCAAAGGAAAAGACACATTTTCACAGGAGATCGTGCCAAAGCCAGTAGGGGCAAGAGAGGCCAGGAGGGCCTGCATGGGGGTGTAGTGATTACGAATTACGCAAATTTTCGCCACCAGACTACAAATTACGTCAAAATTTCAGAGCTGATTATGACTTTATGCTTTGCTCAACATGGACGCTGGGATTCCTCTTTTGGGGAGGCAGTGCCTACGGATTAGGGAGACTAAAAAGGCCAGATTACGCCTTTCAATAAAGGGCATGCAGGCCCTCATGTATACAAATGTAGGTCATCTCTTGGACCGTCCAACTGAGGAAAAACGATTAGTTCTGCCAGTACTAGTATCACACCTTCCTCTGATCCTGTTCATAACATTGAATACTGGAACTGAACAAAACAAAAATACATGTATGTGAAGAGTGAAAACTTATTTGCACAAGGTGGCTGGCTAGCTTATTAATAATACTGCTAGCTAAGCTTCTGTAACATCCAAACTGTGATGTACACAATTGTGACCTGAAGGTCTGACCTCTAGCTCCCCCTGTCCCAGTGAGGAGGGGTAACCTTGAGGTCAGACTGAGGAGGCAAGGCACATGTTTTTTCAGGGATGAAGTTACATCTTGTTTGATCCCATATTTGGGGTCTCTGAAAATCCAGTTCAAATCATCCTAGTCTCTTGACTCTTGGGGGCTGCAGGAGCTCTTTCTGCCCGATTCAGCGGTTCCCTACAAAACTCCTACAGCACTTCTACCAGGGCTGTTGAGCTGGAATGGGGCCCTATTATATATATATATAAACCACCATAGACTGGTTACCAGAGATGTTATAAGATGTACATGTACATGTAGATGTACTTTCCATCATGCTCTCATTACAACAGGTTTTTGTCTGACCACCTATACATGACTTTGTGCATAAGATGAGCTAACCCCAGCAGAGTCCACCTTTGTGTCCAGTGTGCTATGGGTTTGGAACCCAGGCTACCTCCAGGACTCCCATTAACAACTTTGAACAAGGAGAGCAAAATATAGGGGAAAGGATTTCAGTGTTGTATTTCAAACCCTGGTCTGCAGAGCAATGTGAATGTTTTCTTTCAATCAGTGTGGGTCCCAGGGAGAGAAAAAAACCAGGCCTGGCTGGGTCATCTGGTCTGCCAGAATGGATCACTGCAACACTGTAGGTCTTGCTTCAGTGTCTTGCCTATTCAATGTACATGTACAGGGCTCAAAATGCTGGGTGCAATGCACCTTGGAGCTGTGCACCCAATTTTTTGTGTGGGTGCACTCAGGTATTATTTGCACTAAAATATTTTCTCAGGCACATACATATAGTAGTGACAGCATATTAAATAATTCAATCATCATTATAGTACTTTTCTTGAAATGAAACATAATTATAGTTTTTGCAGACATTCTACTTATTTTATCTTATATGGTGCACTCACTCACTGCACGGTACTACAATGTATTTTAGGTGCACCTAAAAAATTTTTGTTCACCCAATTTTTTAGCTTAGGTGCACCAGTGTCTATTCCTAAAAATGAATTTTGTGCCCTTGTTCTAACTTACAGCAGATATTTCTATTGTACACACTGTCAGTTTTAACTTGCATGTCTGTGAACGTCACCTGACAAGACAATTATTCACTCCTCTCCCTTGTTTTTTTACAATTTTTTTTTCATAATTTCCAGAGGAAAAGTTCATTTTCTTGTCTTCAAGTGCTACTTTATTCTTTTGGTATTTCGTATGATCTGGTGGGGAAATGTCTGGCTAACCCTTATTACAATGTAGCTTTTGTGTCTCAAGTGAAGAAACTTACAAAGACTCTAGTAGATACTACTAGTTGTGAGAAAAAGAATTATCCACAAAATTTACCTTCAGGTCATCACCCCCTCCCCGAAGAAATACAGAAAAATAGATCTACTTGGCTAATCTACTTGGCCTGGCTAGTCAAGGAAAACATAAGGGCCTTGTACATGTACATGCCCATATACATATGTGGATCCTGTGCAAAGCTGCTCACTACTCAGCATAATCTGACTGCAACCACTAGCACTCTCTTGTATGTGCTTCCAAGGGCTCTCTTTAGGTAACTGAAAATCAGAGGGACCATGTATAGGACCATGTGGGGATTTGATTCAATTCTTAACTCTTCATTGCAGTATCACATGTTAGCCTAAACATGCCAGAAGTATGGCGATGTCAAGTAAGGTTGCAATGACTGTTGTCATGCATCTGGAGTATTTAGCTTTCTTGAGAGTACTTTACATGTACCGGTATGTACACTACAGACACACTCATAAACTGCAAACAATTCCCCTGCAGCAAGATACTACGTGTATTATGAAAGGCACTAGGAGGGTACAAGACAGGAAAGAAGATATTCCTGACCCTTGCATGACCAGTCAATGGAATGTCAAATTTCCCTTGTGGTTTACTGATGCTGGTTAGTCTGGCCTGAGAGAGCCTAGCTGGATTAACAGGACGCTTTCCTGCATAGCTCAAACAAAAGATCAGTGACATGTACATGTACATGTATGTCCTAGCCTGGTATCTTCAAATCTGTAATGTGCATATGTCATCATCACTTAGTGGAGAATTTTTTTACCTTAAATTACCAAAAATTACCTTAAGAGATCTCAATTTTTTCCAGAAAATTATCAATCTCTTACCATTTACTTAAAGCAGCACAAATGGAAATACATCACGTTCCCGAACAACTGGGGAAGAAATACCTACAGGTGAAAAGGTTGAGTTACACACAGGCCATGCAGGCTTAAGGTTGTTCTCCTGAGACTATTGTCTAGAGGTCTCCTCTGTGGCTAGATAGATAAGCTATGAAAACATGTGGTAGTGATTACAGTTTGGTGGTCAGGAGGGGCTCTCTGGGCCCTTACTGTGAAGACTTACATTAAAAGCCCTGAATTTGTTTGGATAAGAGTGGAGGCGGGGCATGGAAAATTGTTACACAAACCCAGTAGCACCCAGAGCTACCTTGGTGATAAGTTCTTCCAAGGGTAGTTGTCTAGCGTTTGAACACAGTCTCACAGTACAGTTCAACTACTAAAATCATGTCCCATTATGTCCCAAGTTCTAACAAGGCTTTATTCTTCTTTCTTTCCTCTTATTGACTAAATAGTGACAAATCAATTGTAGATAACCAGAGCAGGTATCCTCTTGTATTGACCCACAAAAAGCCCTGGCCTACAGCCATCAGCTGAGATGGTCGGACAAGAAAAAGCAAGAAAGTTGGTTGGGGAAGTGGATGGTGCAGCAGCTGCTCCAACCGTTACACGGCCCCAAATCCCGAGGACATCCAGTCCGGGAGTCTTGCAGAACTTCAAAGTGGGATAGGAGAGACTTTGTAACCAAGGGCTGAAACTTGATTTCAGGGTGTCATCGAGCCATGATATAGTGGCACAGAAGCTATGTACATGTGGAATAAGATATGTTTTGTACTATATTTTACCCGCAATAAGGTAAATAATAGAAGTTGCTAGCCTAAATCAAAATTAAAAGCAAAAAGTGCAAAGCTATCTCAATGCCAAATCGCAGGGCATTGGGTTGTCATGCAGTGGAGCAAAGCCAATAATATGCATTTCTGACAATTTTTACCCAAATCAAGCTAGTACATTGTAGTAACATCTGTATGGACAAATGATACATTCTGTGGGTCAATTTCAAAGTATTTTATGAAATCGTTTTAAAAATTTAGATTTCTGCGCAGAAATCTGTGCAGAATTCTGCAGATTTCTGCAGAATTCTGCAGAAATCTTCACCCTGTGTGTCAATGGAATTTCTCTTATGGTTCATTCAACTGATACTGCTGGTTACTAGCCGAGTGTCAGCCTTTGTAGCTTTCATCCGCTCCCCACACTCTCTATACGGGTAGCATAGTGGGAAGTAGATGAAAGATAAAAAGGCTAACACTCAGGCTACCTGGTTACAGGATCTGGTCTTATGCTTGCCTGTATAGCTCAAACGAAACGTCTGTTACGTTGTATGTCCTCGTCTATAATGTGTATAGCTCGTCATCACTTTGTGGAGAATTGCTTTACTTCATAAATTACTTTAAAGATCACAATTTTTGTCAAGAAACGAAAAGAACAGCATACAGTGCAAAGCTATCCCCATGCCAAATAGCAGCGCACTAGGCAAAAGCCAAATTGAATGCATTTCCGACAAGTTATGCCCAAAATACATGATACCTGATAGTAGCATTTGTAGGACAGTAAATCTACCGCTTACAGTAAATCTACCGCTTATCACCATAATGATACATTTTGTAGGACAGTACGGTACGAAATCTTTTAAAAAGCAGATTTCTGCGCAGAAATCTGCGCAGATTTCTGCACCCAGCGCAGATTTCTGTGCAGAAATCTGCGCGGGGTGCAGGATTCTGCGCAGAATTCTGCAGATTTCTGCAGAAATCTGCAGAAATAACCGGATCCCTAGGGAACTATCACTGTTATCTACATAGTTGTTGTCATCTTCTACATCACCATGTGGAATGTCAATTGTCCAGGACAAACTAGGCTTGAAAAGTGAGAGGTAGTCCGGAATTAGAGTGTCTGTCCGGAATTAAAGTGTCGCCTGTTATTGTATCTGAGGCCCATATAACGCTACTGTACACACTGGATGGGAATGTGTCAATGCCGATTGCTGTGGACTATATGTCCAAACAAGGAAAGACAGGACAGAACATGATGGACGTGTTTAAGAGCAGGATACGAACAACACAGTGTTGTAGAAGCTGCTTACGCACAGCACCTGTCCACGACTTGATCGTAGAGGAAGTAGAGGATTGTGTGAGTCATTGCGACCAGTGCCTTTCAGACGGTCATGTATGTGGTGAATGTGTCGAAACAGGACACACAAGCATTTACCCAAGCATGAGGGCGTGCAGCAAATGTGTAGGGAAGGGCCAGCAGTGCCAGAAAATTCTTGTTATGGTCCTTAGTACCGATTGTGAAGAGGGCAACAAAGCCGCAATGAAACTGTTCCGCGAGTCTGTAGCAGATGGAACTGTAGATCCTTACCTGAAGTTGCTGGTGCACATTCCCGATGCCGTTCATGTAGGAAAAACACTAAAGGGTGGGTTTGCAAATTGGTACCTAATAGTGCAAGGTGTTCGTATCTGTTTGTCGTTGTTGGCTATGCTAAGGAGAAGAGGTGACCCACCCCTCAGGAGACTCCTGAAGCGGCTGTTGACAGAAGACGACATCAGGCACAGAGATCGTATGTCGGTGGACTCTGTCACCAGGCTCACTCAACCACAAGTTGTACAGGCCCTGCGAGGCGCTGGCTGGGTAGTGTGCACAATTGTACCTGATTTGGTAAAGAATCCTGACACAAACAAGCCTGGTATGTATCCACACTTAGTCGCCATCACTCTGGGCCCTTTCGGATTTTACCTCGCTCTAGATTTCGACCCGATGAAAGGTACTTCAAGACTAGTTAAAGTCAGGACACACAATCCTGTCGACACTACTGTATTGAAGACTGGATTGGTGTCTGCACATTCCGTGGCGTATGACAAGGGAGTAGCGTTTGTTTGCGAAAAGAGAACCATCGCGGTAGTTGAAGTGGAGGGGACGGTAGCTCTGAAGGTCTCCTCTTTCAAAAAGCTTGCAGACATAAGCGTAGAGCTGGAGAGGAAGGGTCTCCCCACTAACGGGTTGATGCAACAACGACGAGCACGTCTGCAGAACCACCTAAACATCGTGGAGACGACGTATGGCCCCAACAAAACAAACCAGAGGTCAAGACTAAACATCGTGGGAGGTAACAACATTTGCCCAGGAGCTATTTGGGCAAAAGTCGACGGTGACCTGGCCCAGGAGCTATTTGGGCAAAAGTCGACGGTGACCTGATGGTTGGGGATGATGCCAGCAAAACAGTCATCACCGTACATGTTACACGAGATGGCATTGGACTGATCGGCACTATGGCCAAGTTTGCAGACTACCCCGTGGACTGCGTGAAGGTGCTGTCTGTGTGTACCGATTCAGGTGGGGTACTGTATGCCACATTCAAGGGAGACCAAGGGGGTCTGTTCAAGTTTGTAGGGGAGCAGTGGCAACGACTGGTCCACAATGGAACTGATGTGTGTAAGGAGGCTCACACCGTGATCCCCTACGACATAGCCGATTCCGCCCTTGTGTTTACTGACACGGGAAGCCACCAGGTGAAAACAGTCACACGAATTGGTACAGTACACGTATTAGCCGGAAGTGGCAGGCCAGGTCTGCAGGACGGTACCTCCCAATATGCCGAGTTCTACCAGCCAAGGGGTGTGTGTAAAGAACTGTCTTGTTTGTTGGTGACAGACGCAGCCACCGGATCTATCCGGCTCATCACGAACACGGACGCGGCTGCCCTGTTTCTGGAGAAGACTGGTGGACTGTACCGAGCATTTGGGATGCACGTTCGACATGAAGATCCTCCGCAGAAGTCAGTGGCAGAGTCGTGTGATACCCTTGACGACCTAAATGCTTTTTTAAAGGCATGCAAGGAGAAGGTAAATGAAGCGAGGCAAAAGACTGGCGCCACAAACGGAAAGGAAGGGACCGTATTGAGTAAGACACAAGACAGCGTCCAGCTCTTAGCAGACGGAATGCGGGACTTCCACGCAAACTTGATGACCCTCAACAATGACTACAAACCAGACCTCTCATCCCTCCTCACCTTAGCAACAGAAAGTATCCATGCCACACATCACCTCAAACACCCAACAGCAACAGTCCTGGACTACGCCCAAGAATTCAGCAGTACTATGAACGAAAGCCTGAAGCGTATGGCGTTTTGGAGCGTTTATTACCACACCCACCCCAAGTCCTACTACCCTGTTCCAACAAGTAACAAACTGCCTCTATCCCACTTTCCAATGTTAAGGCCACTGAAGCCCAAGAAGATGAGAAAGCAAGACGAGTCTGCAATGAAACGCTGGGCTGCAGAATATGGGAAAGTTGTGCGCCAGAGAACTGTCCGACAAGAAACACCAATGTACAAAGCTGGCACGTTGCCGCTGAATTTGTACACACAACAAATGCCCGCAGCCCAGCCACTTGTTGACCAACGGGATGAAGGTAATCCACGAGCTCCTGAAGTTGTACCTGCTACTCGACCTCCAGAAGGAACGAACGATTCAGAAGGGGTCTCAGATCAGTCTGAGTACGACTCTGGCAGTCGTAGTGAAGACGATCCATGCGGTGAGGTGGAAAGTGCTGGGGACAGCAGCGGCAGTGAGACGGAAAAGGAGGCGTGCGAAAATTCATGGCGTACCCGGTCTCTAACCACAAGATCAGGACGACTGGTGGCAGCCAACCGTCGGCTTCAGGGGTACCTCATGTTTTAGATGCAGGTTGGTGAAGTGAATGTTCTAAAGTGGGTTCCCTTATGTAACAAATTATGAATGCTGTGTGAAGTACGTTGCATGCGCGCTTCATTGCAAGGTGTACGTCACAGCAATTGTTTGCGACGTTGTCGGTGAATTTTTGATCAGTCAACACCAACTTGAATATAGCGTTATTCGTAGCGAAGCGCCAGAATTTAGCGTAAAGCGTTGCCGGCCTCCCGGAATTTAACGTAAAGCGTTGCCGGCCTCCCGGAATTTAACGTAAAGCGTTGCGGGCCGCCATAAATTTAGCGTAAAGCGTAATCAGGACCCCCCATGCAGACCCTCATTTACAACATGTGTTGTCAAGGATGGGTACATTTAGATGTCCAGAAAAATCTTTCCAGTGATATTCCTCACAAAACCAGGAATAAAAAAAAACATGTGTTCTTCACACATCTAAAATAGTGAATAAATTACCAGCACGCATGTACCTGAAGGTTTTCCATGTCTGTTTTTCAGTTTGTAGCAGTCTATGGGGACTCACAGCTTCGGCCTGTGGTTGAAGGCTGTGTGTCACCACCAAAGGGCAGACTGCTCTTCGGCTACAACAGTACACCAGGGGAGCATTGAGACATGCTCGACAGCCCACCACGTTATCTTACCAAAGTGGGGTCGTACCTCGACAGCTGTAAACGTTAGTGCAAGATTTTTGCCATGGCACCGCGGAATTTTTAAAACTTAATTGACGAAGAAGGCACAAAGATTGTCACACGACAATAAAACACAGCAGCAATGTCAGCAAATGTCCAATTTTTCATTGTCTTCCTTCGTTATTTGTCAATTCAGCCGTGAAACCCATCGTTCCTTCTCTAGCCAATTTCAGCTTTCGGAGAGAGAGGCGGAGGGCCTTTCGGCAAAGTTATTATTAGTTTGAATGTAAACAGACATATGAAACATACATGTATTCTACGACTCGTACAGCATGGAAAAAATCCCCCCTGAAAAGATCGTCTTTGAAAATAAGTTGACGTTCATTTTTAAGGCTCGTTGGCCAGGTGTCTGTTTTCAAAATTCTGATTTCGGAACACAAGTCTGTGTTTATGTGTAACAAGAATAAACAAAAAAATCACTGTACTTTAATCGTACTGTCTGAAACCTACAATGAAAATTAAAAACATGTTTTTGTCTTCTTTTAGGTGATGGCTTCAAGACCTGTACGGTTTATTTCTGGACCCGGGCAATCCGTCATATGTCTGTATAACAATGGTCACATCGTTCAAAGCAACCGACTGCTTAGACACATTCTAAAGTGCAGGAAGGTCAGTCCTTCTTTTATCTTGTCTCTGTAAATAAACATCTGGCTTGATTTTCCTTTTTGGATACAGGCTGCAACATGTATTGAGTCTATTGCCCCGTTTGACTTGTGCAAAATGGTATGAACAAGTGGAGCACGCTATTTTGTTCGTCTTACAAGGATGTTAAACCTCTTTGGTGTAAATTTTCACACAAGGACTGAACCAAGCCAGAAATGGGTTTGATACAAGATTAAACACACGAGGAGAGGCCTATTGGCATATCCTTCATGGCATAATGCATGCAGCAAAAGGGAAATTTTGTAAACAACATCAGTTGTAACGTTTACAACAGGTCACTCAATGCACTTGTATGCTATTGCCATTGTTTTTCTTGATCCTTAAATCTTACATTTCAAGAACTACACTGGGCCCGACCTGGCCGTCTGTCGGTACAGTGCAGTTCACATCATGAGGCCGGCCGAAATTCAACAGCATGAAGCTACATGCCCGTATGGTAAGAGATTCTATTGTTTAAAAAGTTCCGATCTGGAAGTCCCTCTTTCTTCATGTCAGTTGCGGTGAGTTCACCTTGCACTTTGTTGTTGTTTTCCGCTTGTTTTAGCTTCTACACAGTTGCGGTGAGTATAACCATGGTTCAACTTGTAATTGTTGTTGTTGCTGCTGCTGTTGTCATACGTTTATTTAATGCTGTCTATGATGTTTATTTCACCAGACTTGGTCTTTTGGTGCTTGGTTTCACTTTCAGATGTTTCTCAAAATGGTCTAGCAAAGTTAGGTAGGCGTAAAAAAAAATTCCAGTGCAAAAAAATAAACCCCGATAAAAAAACGCAAAAAAAAACTAAAGCCAAAACCTAAACCTGACTGCCTGGAGAGTAAAATATTCATACTCGAGACAATGACCAGTCCTTGGTTTGACATTGAACAATTATGTAGTACTAAGTATTTGTGACAAGACCTTATGTCAAAAGACATTTCACAAAGGCGACCCGAGGCAGGCGGCGAGTCCGCCGGCCCGGGGGTTTCGTACCCCCGCCTGTCGTTTCAGATGGTAGCAGCCTGTCAGACAGTACTTCAATATGCTGTTTTCAACAGAATCGTATCTTAAGTACTCGAGTTAGAAATGGAAATAATATACAAGGCCAAGGGAAAAGGGGCACCCTATAATATCGGTCTCATGAAAAAACGTAGGCGCGTATGATGCTAGTATTGCTTGGAATTTGCTGATGTAATCTGATACAGTGAAGAAAGGTATTTGTCTAATCATAGGATTTTTTTCCTCTTTAATGGTTGTCAGAGAAGAGGAAGAAAGAGCTTGGGTGGCGTCTGTATCCGCAGACACTAAAAGTGAAAGACATGCTCACCAAGTCAAAGTTCTCAAACAACATCCTGCCTTCTGATCTTACGGTACAGATTCTGTTTAACTTCTTCTGTTTCCTACATACTAATAGTAATGTTAATACAATATGACTATGTATCTTTGGTAATATCCTTTCACTTTATAACACTTATTGCTACGGTGACAAGATGCCAGACAAGGAAACGGTCAACCCAACCTCCCATCCTCCATGACAAATGACACCGTCTATGAGAAGTATAGGAGCAGTCTGTCCGCACAGATGTACCAACCAATACAGAAAAGTACCTTCCTGACGATGTGGAGAGAGAGTACATTCTACAATTTACACTGCACGATTTAATCTATTGTGTACAGGAAGGAGCGGCAGGTGTATTTAGGAAAAGCCCGTGCCTCTTTTGACGACCCTACCGCGGTCCTGTCCATCATTATTGATGGCATGGACCAAAACAAAACGGCCATCCCACACTTTGCGCAGAAAACGAATGTAATACCGGTATTACTCTTTTAAATCGTAGAGGCTCCGAGCAGTTATAAATGTCATGAAGCGGGTAATTGATATCCTTGCTGTAAAAAAAAACAAGCTCTTAGAATATGAACTACATTTTCTTTGGCCAAGGAAACTAACTACACAAGATATCATCAACATCTTACAACAAAATTAACACATATCTCATATCTATTACAGATGGGTACAAGAAAGATAGAACCATCAAAGTCGGACTTGAACAACCCAAACACATCAAACTCGGACTTGAATGAACCAAACACATCACTTGATGAACACAAATGATACTGCCACTACATCTTCCAAACAGCCTAAGCCTACTCTAAGTGAGAATCAACAAAACAGAATCAACAACATTGTCAAAAATGACAGTGATGTGATGATGTCATTCAGCATCAGGGAAAACAGTACCAGTCAAAATGTCACTTAGCAACAAGTATTGCACACAGCAACAATGCACAACACATTCCTACCCTATAACACGCTGCGTCGCCAAGGTGTTTTTAACACCACACTTGTTCTTTTCATGTCTGAGCTGGTCACAAACACCATTCACATCCAAT
>NW_017804362.1:0-16013 GCF_001625305.1 Branchiostoma belcheri
GTGGTGCAGACTTGCTGGAGTCCTTTGCTGTACCCAACCTCTGGAGTGAATGAACATGTAAGGAGTATTTCTTTGCAATGGCATAAGAAACAAAACTTTGCTAAAATTCTACTCTGATATTTTTTCTAGAGATATGCTTACGGTGATGGCCATGACATGCCTGTCCTTTAATCTGTAATTTCTAGTCGCTCACAGCTGTAAATATAATAAATTTCATTCCAACTTGTCAGCTGCAGTTTCTTGTTCATACACATGTACTACTATTTGGGGGAAAATTCCTACATAGTTGCCTGTCTGACTTGTCTATTTTTCTCTCCTCAGATCAAAGAACTAGTGTCTGAGTATGGCTTAGTTGTCATTTCAAGAGCTGGGTCTAATCCTGAAAAGTTTATATATGAGTCAGACGTGTTGTCAAAATATAAGGTATGCAGCAGCTCAGTTATTTCATACTTTTAGTTATACTTACCTTTACTAATGGATACCTCAAATTCCTTAATACACAAAATATATCCTGGACTATGTACATATTACAGGTTTGATTTCTGAATATTGAAAATAGCAGAGCTTGCCTTTGCCTTCTTGCTTATTTAATATTCAATTATGTGTACAAATATTATTTACAGTATAATCAATGATCAAGTCATGATGCTTTTTATTCAGAGCAACATCCATCTAGTGACAGAATGGATTCAGAATGAGATAAGTGCCACAAAGATCAGGTAAGAAAAATAAAGTGTATCAAGTAGAACAGTATCACTTTTTCAAAGGGAACCTTGGCTTTAGATGTGTCATTTTTACCTTTGCAGAAGGAAAAACATATTGTTTTTGCCAGGTTTCTTCTTCCTCTTCTTCTGTAAACAAATAAGGTCAATGACCTGGACCGGATGTGACTGTCACTGTCACCATGGTAACTGGTGCTGTAGCAGACACTATGTGGTTGGTGTTGGGTTACATTATGTACATGTAGCAGGACATATATATGAATATGTTTGAGTGAAAATAAACAGGTTCTGTAGTTTGTTAGGTTAAACCATGTTAAGGTAAACATTTTGCAGTTGCTTTGCAAATGTTGCCTTTCTAGTTGTCATATTCTGTCTGTCAGGTGTTGTACGTTTGTCCTACCGAATTGTAAATGTTGTGAATTTAGAAAGTGATGCAAATTGTTCTATTTGTCAGGCGATCCCTGAAGCGGAAGGAAAGTGTGAGGTACCTGGTCCCTGACGCTGTCATTAACTACATCAAGGAACATCAGCTGTACCAGCCAGATACTGAGACATCCTGAGGAGGCAACATGTGGACATATCTGACACAGAACCGTTATAAATCTAGTTATACTGTAAGGCAGGTAGAAGAGACAACATACTATACAATATGAGGGTCATGCAAGTAAAGAGCCAAACCTATATTTGAAATTCCCACTCTTCCGACTTAGACGGCTTTTATGAATACACGAATGTTTCTGGAATTCAAAATTCGCTGCAGTGATAACTTAAGGTATTTTATCATGAATTGAGTTGGCACGCTATATCAGTTTTGTCATTATTATAAAGCTTGCTAAAATTTGAGGATTTTAAGTTGGTTAATTAAAGTGAATCAAGCATTTGCCTTCTGTGAAAGTAGCTCCATCTCATATTTTATAACTATAATGGTGTACTACACAAGTATGCTAACAAGAGATAAAGATAATATAATTATAAACGAATTGCACAGGTCTGCTTAATGCTTGCTCAAAACAAAAAGTTCAACAACTTTTTGTGAAGTTTAGAAGACAAAGAAATTAAATTGGTGTGGCCTTAATATCATGTATTCTTGTATTGAGTCTTGTTGCCATAAATACTGGCATAGAAGGGTTGCACAGGGTTCAAAAGCTTTGCATTCAGTAAAACTCTTTCAGATTGTGTCACTTCATGGCAAGCATGTATTCTAATGATATGGAATGTTTTTGTAATGACTATAAGCAATGAAATTCCTGTGATTTCCTGTCACATTCTCTGAAAATTAACTCCTGAATAAAAACATATTGTGTTTTGTTTACATTGTCACTCCGGACTACTACAACTGTTATGTGTGGGGTGGATTTGAATTGGATGTGTGTATGTGTGAATGAAAAACTAAAACGTGTGAATGAAAAAGTTCTCACAGCACAACACTATTTTACATGTAGATCTGAACATTTATAATATTTTGCCACTATTCACTCATTCTCAATCCTAGCTGTAAGCTGTAGGGACAGTATATGTCTATCCACAAAAGTTCATCATCTGTAGCGGTCCTCATCATAATCATTATTATTATTGCCATAACTACTATATACCATATTCAATAAGATCCAATAATATCTCAAACTGATTAAAAGTGTACACTGTTCAAAATGTTGGTGTGTTGTACAATAAAGTACACTTTTACCAATTGAAATTACTACAATACAGATGCAGATACCAGATATCTGTGTGCTTCAGTCCACCATTCAAATGCTTGTATCATTCTACAGAATATCTTAACAGAATATCTAATTTCAGTAATAAAGCTTCATCATCTTCTTGCCATGTTTTAGTTGTGCTGACAGTCGTCTAAATGTTTCTAACATGTACGTGTAACACAACAAACACAACTGAAAGTCTTCTAATGGAATATGATGAAAAAATATTCTTATCTGTTATCTGCAGTTTCTGTACTGGACATGGAAGATACTTTACTTAATAATGATAAAGCTAGATAATTAGATTCAATTGCTTTTATCGAAGGGTTACTTTCATCCTGACCGTAAACCAGCCTTGCCATGGCCAGGGCTTCTTGGCAGAGACTGGTGGCTTTCCTGCGGTCACCAAGTTTGTACCAGGTTGACCCCAGATTATTGAGTGAGGCAGCAATGTCAGAATGTGCGGTACCCTGACCATACATACCCCTGTACATCTGCAGTGCCTGTTCATAGTAGCTAATTGCTTTTCTATAATTACCCTGATGCCACCAGGCCGACCCCAGGTTGTTGAGTGTGTTGGCAATGTCAGGATGTTCTGTACCATAGATACTCCTGTACATCTGCAGTGCATGTTCATAGTAGCTGATTGCTTCAGCGTAATTACCTAGATGCCTCCAGGCTGTCCCCAGGTTGTTGAGTGACATGGCAATGTCAGGATGTTCTGTACCCTGACCATAGACACTCCTGTACATCTGGAGTGCCTGTTCATTATAGCCAACTGCTTTCCTGAAATCACCCAGGTGACTCCAGGCTTCTCCCAGATTATTGAGTAAGTTGGCAATGTCAGGATGTTCTGTCCTCTGGCCATAGATACTCCTGTACATCTGCAGTGCCTGTTCATAGTAGCTGATTGCTTTCCTGTTATCACCCAGGTCACCCCAGGCTCCCCCCAGGTTGATGAGTGAGCCTGCAATGTAAGGATGTGGTGTGCTCTGACCATAGATAGCCTTAAACATCTGCAGTGCCTGTTCAAAGTGACTGATTGCTTTCCTACTATCATCCAGGTCAAGCCAGGCTGATCCCAGGTTGTTGAGTGAGGTGGCAATCTCAGGATGCTCTCTACCCTGGCCATATATACGCCTTCTCATCTGCAGTGCCTGTTCATAGTAGCTGATTGCTTTTCTGTTATCACCCAGGTGGCGCCAGGCTGACCCCAGGTTGTTGAGTGACTTAGCAATCAAAGGATGTGCTATACCCTGACCATAGATACTCCTGTGCATCATTAATGCCTGCTCATGGTAGTTGGCTGCTTTTCTGTGATCACACAGGTCACTCCAGGCTGTGCCCAGGTTGTTGAGTGAGATGGCAATGTAAGGATGTGCTGTACCCTGACCGTAGTTACTCCTATCAATCTGCAGTGCCTGTTCATAGTAGCTGATTGCTTTCCTGTAATTGCCCAGTTTACTCCAGGTTTCCCCCAGGTTATTGAGCGAGATGGCAATATGAGGACGTGCTATATCTTGACCATAGATACTCCTGTGCATCTGCAGTGCCTGCTCATGGTAGCTGATTGCTTTCCTGTAATCACCCAGGTCACTCCAGGCTGACCCCAGGTTGTCGAATGAGGTGGCAATGTGAGCATGTGCTGTACCCAGACCATAGATACTCCTGTACATCTGCAGTGCCTGCTTATAGTAGCTGATTGCTTTCCTGTTATCACCCAGGTAATGCCAGGCTCCCCCCAGGTTGCTGAGTAAGAGGGCTGTGTCATGATGTCCTGTATTCTGACCATAGATACCCCTACACAATTGTAGTGCCCCTTTAGTGTAATCAATCGATTTTTGGTAGTCTCCCATTATAAGCCAAATAGATCCAAGGGTTCCAAGCAAGTCCATTTTCTCAGTATCTATTTGCTCATCCTTTTTCAAGGCCTCAAGGAAATAACTAATAGCCAGCTGATATTTGCAGACTTCTTGGTACATCATTCCACATACTTTTGAAGAATTATTATATAATTCTGGGAATGAATAGTGATTTGCTTTCCCTTCAGATGATTCAGACAAAACCTTCTTCAGGGGGATTGAAGTATAGTAGTATCTGAAAAGCTGTTTTTCATTTTGTATGTAGAAAACCGGTTTCAGCATATTTGTCTGTGCTTCACCATTGGTCTGTATGGATGATTCCTGTCCATGCTGTTCTGTTTCCATTGAGGCCATAGCTGACAGGTTTTCCTTCTGTCCACCATTTGCCATGTATGTTCTGAGCCTGAGTTCTGCTGAGATGCTGGTAAGCACTGTCAGGTGGTGTGCATTGTTGGGACTGATCACTTGTTGATTTTTCATTTCTTCTATTGTCTCCCAAACGGTGGTAGGTATGATGCCTGAAGACAGTGCCAAGCTGTCCACTGCTAAAGCTGGGAGGCGATAGAGTTCTTTCTTTACATCAATCAGCCTTGCTGTACATGTAATTGTTTCCTCATTGCGGATCCTTTTCATATTTTCCTTCCTGGTCTCTTGTGCCAGTTGTTGAGCCATTTTACCCCCATCAGCTTGCAGTATCTTCCATGTGATGTCCATGTATGTGTCAATCAAATCCTGGTCCCCTGCTATCAGGTATGGGTTTCTCAAGATGGTAGCAAGGTGATAGCCCTCCTTCAGGTATAGTGTGACATCATCTTGTAGTTTTAAAACCATGTGTTCTGGGGTGCAGATGAGTTCACTGGGTTGTTTGTTCTTAGTTCCCTGCCTGCCCAGTGGAGTCTTGCTTGCCTTTGGCATAGAGCCATCAAAAGCAAGCCCACGGGGTGTAACAGAGTCATAGTACCAGTTGTCAAGTGGATTCTCAGAGTGGAAGTCATTGAGAGGTTTTATTCCCAGTGCTGGGAGAATGGTTTCTCCCAGGTTAACCACCTTGAGGTGTAGATAGTGGGTGAGGTTACGGAAATACTCAAGACATTCTTCATTTTCTTCTTCTACCAAGATTGCAAACTCCAGGTCTGAGTATGGAGTTACCAGTCCTGTGGCCTGTGAACCCAAACCTATCAGAGCATACTTACAGGGAAGGGGACCCATTGGCCAAATGCACTCTTCTACAAGCAGGCTGATGAACGCCTTCCTTTGTTGTGAAATTCTCTCAAACAACTGCCTGACAGCCTGAGCTCGTTTTGCCTCTATCTCTTTGACACATGGGTCATCCTCTGCATGAACATAAGGATCCAGCTGCTGGTCAATGGTTTCCATCTCCAGCTTGATCTGGTCCCGCATCTCCTTCAGCTGTTTCTTGTGTTTTTCTGTGTTGTGTTGAGCTACACAATGAACATCTAACATACATTTCAGAAACAACCTGTCTACTTCTCTGATAGCTGTTTCTATGTTACCATTGAGGACTTGATCCTCTGACCTGGCTATTGCTGCGTTGTAGAGTGCTGCTGCTTTAACAAAGTCTCCCCCGTCTCCTGTCTGCTGACCTCGCTTACTGTAGACATCCCCCAACTTGCACAGGGGCTCCACCTCTCTCCGGTACTGCTGGGCTGTGGGGTCTTGTAGAGAAACTAAGATTTTAGCCTTTTGTTTAAGATGAAAATATTGAAAACAGTGCCACAAAGTGGGGAACTTGTTGTTAAGCAAACCACCTTAAATTCTCTAGAGTTCATACTAACTGATGAGATTAGTAACTATTATGGCCTAAAATTAAGGTTTACAAATAATACTTTCATTGGTTACGCTTGACATTTATAAACTGTTTGCCTCAGTCTGTGAAGTAGATTTTCAGATACTCTTGCATTTTGCAGACTGATTTTACTTGACATCATACTAGGCAAAGTACTGGACATGAACATATACTGTACACAATAGTATTCCTCAGCTATGACCCAGCATTTTTGTATCACTTATTCAAATAAAAAAAATATGTAACAGATAAAGCATTTCCATGTGAAGTGAAAAGAGTGCTAGCATATCAAATGCTTACCTCTCACATGTACCAACTTGAGTGCATCTGCAAAGTGCTGCTCTGCTGAGTCCAGGTCTGCCCTGGCAAGGGAGGAGTCTCCTTCCTTAAGATGGTTGGTGTATTCTCTAAAAAATAAAATAAAACTAGAAAGGCCAATATTTGCTTTGGAGCAAATATAGCGATGGGTTCACCACATTTTACCACATGGCAGGGAAAGAATGAGAAACACAAGGGAAAACAATGCTTTACATTGATATAACTATAGTATGAAGTAACATACAACTAAGACTACAACAGTTGGATAGCTATCCCCTACATTATTGGTTAGGATTGCATAATGCAAACTGTTGATTTTCAAGATAAAAAGAAGCGTTCATAGCCCGCATTCCAATGCTGGAGCAGGAAAGCTTAAAATACCTACCAAAACACTTGAATACAGACATACTGTCAGTATGGCATGGCTCTGTGCAGGTGTAAATGAAGTTAAGCCAGTTAAATCCCAACAGCCAATCAGCAAGGAGAATAGAGGAAAGCTGCATGCCTATTGGTTGATGCCTTGCATGCCATTGTGATGACTCATGTCCAAATGTGGTAAACACTGCACACTTACACAGTAATACATTAGCTATTACACAGCCAAAAAACTCAAATAAAACCATTCTAAAAGCCTGTATCACAATAATTTAAAAAACGCCTAGGGGTATTTGCCCACTGTACCTCCATACCAAATTTCAGGACCTTAGGCCCTAAAATGAAGAAGCTGAATCCATTTAAAGATATGGCAGGAGGAGAAGGAGGAGGAGGAGAAGAAGAAGAAGAAACATCAGAAAAAGCAATATGGTTTCACCACACCACTTCGTGGTGTGGTGAACCCATAATAAAGCAAATCAAAACAAAACAAAAGGTTTTTGGGACTTACATGAGGTGAACATTTTGATATTCTTTTATGGACTAGTATTTTTTCTGCATGGTGACTCAGATATGTAGATAGAGTTTGCTTGTCCTCTAGTTTGTAGTAAATTTCCCCACCTTGTACTGTCTGCAGCATGGAGATGTTGGTCCTGAGTGTCAGTTCTTGTGATGTTCTCAGACCGGTGCCTCATGTGTGGGCTTCTTTCTCTTGGTCTTGGTTTCTTTGATGATGGTTTCTGTATGATTTGAGCCATATTTGTCAATATCTACAATGCATTTGTTTGAGTACTACAATTGCTGCATGACATCGTATACTAGTATATGTAGTAACTGTTGTGTATGTATGATATCCCTGTTTGATATCTATGGCTTTGTATATCGCTTGATGTGATGGCCTTTATCGTTTATGTAAATGTTACTGATAATCATATCCTTCCTAAAAGTGGGGATCCCTAAGAACACCTCGAGAGTCCACACTGCTAACAGAAGTCTCTGGAAACAACTTTCTACATGACATGAAGACTGAGTACGATTGATTGATTGATTGATTGATTGATTGATTCCTAAAACTATTTACCCTTTTCACTGCTTCCCTGATTTTGTCCGTGTACCTGATGCGATGTTCCAGAGTCAGTTTTGTCGCAGGACCCCCACATGTCAGGGCCTTGCTGTACATGGCAGATGCCTTGGAGAACTGGGATACATCAGAGGTTGTCTTGCCTTTCTCAAGGTAGAAATCTCCAAGGGATTTTAGAACCTCAAGCTCCAAGAACATGTCACTGTTCGCAATTGCAGTAACTAACATGTCTGTGTAAGTCTGTTCAAAGGAATCTCTGACACTTCTGTCCAGTTTGTCACAAATCTCTGTCACCCTTAAGATATTACTGTCCGCAGTGCCCCAGTAGTCTGGTGACAACCACCGGAAGTGTGGACTGTACCCCTGTAGCAGTTGTCTGGAGAGTTTCTCCATGTAGCGGATACGATGTTCCACTGTTTCTCCCACGTCTGGATCTTTGCAGCGCAGTAAGGCAGCAGCATACAGAGCAGCAGCCTTGTCAAACTCTGTTGAATTTTTACTGAGCGTGCCTTTCTCAAGTTGCAGGTCTCCTAGACTTTTCAAAACTTCTACTTCTATAAAGTCATCCTTTCCAAGAATGGCTTCTCTCAGAGTCCTACCATACCCGACTTCTTGTCCATGTTGACTCTTGAGGCACAATTCCAATTTCTGTAGCTTGTTGGCTAGACTGGTCATCTTGGTTTCAGACATATTCCAGTTTTAATCCCTATACTACTGGTGTGAACCTTTAATAAGAGGAAAGAACAATTTGTTATAAATGACAAAATTTATTTAGTTCTGTCAAACCTCAGTAGCACAAACTGTCTAAATCTCACTTAACTTTACATGTAGATGTCTTAACTTGTCTAAATCTCACCTGGATGTCTGAGACGTGTCTTAAGGGGGCACACCCCAGTTTATTTTTTTTCTCAATTCGATTCTGCATACCCTCAACTCTAGCGACAGTCTCTTTCAGGAAATATCTCTTTTAAAAGCCAAAACACTGTGTTTGCAAGTGAAGGATATCCCTCTGGCTACGAGAACAATAGAATTTCAATTTCTTTCACCTCTCACATTTAAGTAAATTTTAAGGGGAAAAAGAATTTTTCGATGAAAAATGATGCCAAAAATTGACCATCTTCACATGGAATTAGACCCATCACCCAGAATTTAGCCACCAATATGACTTATATGGTCGGAAAGAGAAAACCCTTTATGTATTATCAAGAAAAGTATAAAGAAAATCCTAACACTGAGATTATCACAATAGCCCATCGCGCAAGGCATAGCAACAGCACCCCCAGAACGCATACAACGCATATCTAGGTCAAACCGAAGCACCGCGCTGAAGGCGAAAGGACACCCGGAAGTAAGCCTCGGGCCCGAAATCAATTTTCACCCAAAACACGCCACTAATGAATCTTACACTTTTCAGCCATGTTAGTAGTTAACACCATTTTGCAGCAGATTATGAGAAATGTTAACTCAAACATGAACCATAGGAACCCCTTCGTCACTTTTTTCCGAGCACTATACCTCGGAAGAATTGGTGTGTGCACCGTAAATTGTACATGGACGTCTGAGACACGTCTAAATCTCACCTGGATGTCTGAAACATTCTAAGTCACACCTGGATGTCCGAGGCATATCTTAAACTCACCTTGATGCCTGAGACTTGTCTAAATCTCACCTGGATGTCTGAGACTACACAGCTATAAACTTGGGTAGAGACTTGTCCGTGTTTCTCTCTGTACTGTGAGAGTTCCCCTCTGACTCAGGTACGTGGGACTTTCCATTATGTCATGCCTAGGTCAACATGCTTTTGCATAGCTAGACTGGAAGGCCTTGTGTTACCTGATATGTTTACACCATGGTTCACTGGACTCTATGAATGTTTACATACTGAAGGGATGGGGAACTTGTACATATGCATGGCGTTTTCTCACGGCCGGTTAAGCCAACCAATTACAGCCAACCTTGGTCCCAACCTACAGCTACCGCCTAGAAAAAAACTGCCAACCCTAGCCTTTTTTTGTGTACACCCAGCAAGGGACATAAATATTTCGAGCTGATCGACCTTTTCTAGCTCCATAATCTGACACCTGAGTGATGAAACATTGTACAATCGGGTTTACAACATTGATATTGAAAATATAGGAAACTGGAAACATAACATTTTTCCTGAGCCTTAGGGAATCAATTCTGATCATCTCCTCTAAACTATCTCCTCACCTCACCGGTCCCATAGCAGACTGTCCTGCCGTCGGGGCAATTAAACTGTCAACCAGACTTATCCACCCAGGGCGGTTCTCAGCTAGACTTGTCAGGTGACTCACATGCCAATAATGAAAATCCCTTCATACCATCTCAAACACAGACACCAGGGTAGCTTCATTTTTGGAAGTTTTATAATCAAAGCAAAATATTTTAATGTATTATGCACATTTTATTCATAGAAGGAACACATTTGTTCATAGCAATTTTGTGGCACAAAAGCTGCAGTCATAATTATACTTATTATATCATGCGTGTCATAACCATACATATCATATCATGCTCGGAAAACAACAGATTTTTCTAAGTACTAAATTATGAATATCTGTCAGTGAGAATTATACTTTTCCCCAACAAACATGATTTCAATAGACGTTAGAAACAACAGAATAAATAGATACATCTAAAGACATCACATCATATTATATATATATAACTTGTAGAAATACTGCCTAAAATCTCCAAGGATAATATTCTCAGATTTTGTCTTGATGTTATCCATTTTCATCATACGCTTGGCATCACCTAGCAGCCTTTGGAAATAAGAAAAATACGGTCACTGATTTAAGATGATCAGATAAATCAGGCATTTGATTAACTTAGGCTGGATCCCTATGTACATAAAACATTAAACGATTATCTACTTTATGCTACATGTTTTTTTTTATTTTATTTTGGGGTAAAAGTATAGTTATTACATTTATCAGTATCACACCCAAAACATACCTCCGTCCCGGTGTGTACGCATTTCACTTCGCCTCATCATGTTGAACTATGAAATGGTCCCCCAAATCATCGTCACTAGAACATCTTTAGAAGCCAATCATCATGATAGTAACTGCTTATACCATACGTCAATGAGTGGCATACCATTCCTAGACGTGTAAAGAGCATTAGAAATGTCAACACCAGAGAAAAGAGCAGACCAAAGACGGCAGTAACGATGAAATGATCACCGTGATTCAATTTAGTAGCTAATCATAAACATCTTAGATTCATACGTCATTGAGTGGCATACAATTCATAGACAAGACGTGTTTTATAAACTTCGCCATCAGAGATCTAGAAGAGAGGAGACGAAAGAGGGTAGTAACGATAAAAGATTTGAACGATGAAACGGTCCCTCCAATCATCGTCATTCAAAGCAGCCAATCATAAACATCTAAGTTTCATACGTCATTGAGTGGATTGCCATTCGTAGACGTGTAGATAGTGCGTTTGGAACTTCGCCAGAGAGAGGCGACCATTGCATCTTGCAGCAATGATGACAGTCGGCCAGGCTTTGCGTGTGGCCGTGGCAACGATTCTTTTCACCCAGTTTGTTGTTCAGGCATCAGGAGCCATTGTCATGACCGGGGTAAGTTTGTCCATCTGCTCATTTGCATAAACTGCCGCTTTATGCTGGGGTCACATGTCCAAACCGGGACCCGACCGGACAGCTTTCGGGAACGAAAAGTACGATGTAAAAGAGAAGAAAACACATATGTTTTAGAAACCAATCATTAGATACAAGTTGTGTTATATTCTTGATTTGTTGAATTATTACCTTTTCGTTGATGCAAACAGCCCGGCTGGGCCCCGGTTTGGAAATGTTATCTCAGCATTACTTGCTTTAATACTCGTTCCTAGACAAAAACTGGTGTCACACTTTGAATGCAATATTGTTGTGAACTTTCCGTATTATTATATTGCTGTCGGTTAATGACGGTTACGAATTATGGCCAGGTAATGAGATACGATCGAGAAAACAAGCAACTGGATTCTAACTCAAAATCTATCCATTCGCTTCAATAACTGTTTTTCTGGAGTGTTTCATTTTTGCCATAAGTAGTAATGTGGTTGTCAAGGTCTGGGTTTGGCAGCAGCATCGAACACTACATGTAGTATGCAAGCAGTTTAGTATACAGTACATGTGTACATGTATGTGTTAATTATAACGCCACAAACCTTTATATCATATACGCTTGTAGCTTTGATATGTTCCAGGGTAAGATCGTCACCTGTATGAACACGCGGTTCACGTCAAGCGAGTCATTAAAACCGTTATGGACCGTAAGGAGCTATTGAGGCCTGTCTGAACACCTCTTCGTTCACTTTAACGACGTCCATTTAGTGTTCTTGATGTGAAGAATACTGCAGCTGCAGTTACGTTATGTTCAGCCGCATGTGCAAAGAACCGATAAAGACCACAATTTTATATTTGTAACGAGTCTAGGTACTGAAATTGCCTATAATCATAGCAAGTGAATAATTCACGACAGTGAATCACACCGTAATCGCATACGTAAGTAACTGATTAATGAGGATAATTTCTCACTTATAATTCTCAAGACGTGGGGTTCTGTAATTACCTCTCTAGTCGAAACTTATTGACAATTTAGGGCAATTTTACGTCCAAATTGTTTGTTAGGCAGCGCTTTCGCCCCAATCATTTGTTTCACTGATGTGTAATTGAGAAAGCGCATTAGAATTCACATCAATGCGCACGTTGAAATGTTTTTCGTATCCCGAAGCAAGGTGAAACATGTAAGCTGGCCTTGTGGTTAGGGTTGTTGACATAAAATCTAAAGGTTCTGGGTTAGTATTCTTACCAGGCCCCAATGTTTTGTCGTTGGGAACGGCACTTAAGCTTCAACGTCTATTTTCTCAGAAGACTTAGTTGAAGATTAGGGGACGACTTAGTTGAAGATTAGGGGACGACTTAGTTGAAGATTAGGGGACGACTTAGTTGAAGATTAGGGGCGACTTTTTTTGAAGATTATGGACGATTTTGGTGACGATTATGGACGATTTTGTTGAACATTAGGGACGACTTTGGTGAAGATTATAATTAGAGACGTCATCTTGGATAAGACGTAAAGCCTTCACGAAGGTACACTTCTGAAACAAATGGCAAGCTGGTCTTGTGGTTAGGATTGTCGACTTCAAATCCGAAGATCCTAGGTTCGAATCTCTGGCAGACCTCGATTATTGTTGTGTCCTTAGGAAAGGCCGACTTTTCGATCAACTCAGGTGTAAATTAATACCTAGCTTTGGTCAGGTTAGGTTAGCCTGGACGTCCTCTCGGATAGGGCATAAAGCCGGAGATCCCGTGTTTGGGGAGAGCCACACCTCAAGCACGTTGAAGATCCCACCACAGAAAAATAATAAAAACCTTTTTAGAAAAGATTAGGGGTCCTTCCTGGTGTGAGTGGTTTAAACATAAAGTCCGGTCTATGGATTGACATCTTAAATTTACGTATACGTGGAGATTTGCATCAAGCTTGTGCAAATTTATAACGTCATGTCCCACATATATTTTATTATGGTGTCTCATAAGCCCACACGGGTTGGGCGCATAACGCGCAAGACACGTTCATTCATTCATTGTTCATTTATTCATTCGTTCATTTATTCGTTCATTCACAGGTGTGCCAAAATGACGTGGAGTGCATTGCAGAGCGAGGTCAGGGGTCATGCTGTGCGCCCTTCGTCACATCCGGGATACTTTCCGGCATCCCCGTCTGCAAACCACCTGCCACTGAGGGGGACGACTGTCACCTCATCACTGAAGCGTTAGTTTAAACTTAGTTATCTCATATTTGCTGACAGCTAACACATCGCAGTCGTCCCTCATGATAAGTAAGACATCTGGAGCATAGTTACTCTTCAAGCAGTAATGTGTGTATTCATACGTACATACATATAACGTTACATGTAACGTTACATACACACAGACAGACATACAAACGCTACCAAAAAGCAAAGTTTACAGAGGCTAAATGTTGTTCACTGACTGAATTAAGTTCTAAACAGGAACTAAGCTCTACTCTCCAAGCAGAGGTTTGGGCATTGGCTTAGATTGGGCCTGTTTTTAGGCTTTTTTATCAGGCTTTCTTTTTGTACTGGTGTCTTTTTAAACAAAAAAATGTTTGACCAAAACGCATTGAGGCTTATTAACTCGATCGACGCGTTAATAAAACTATGTGTTTTTGTGTTTGTCTCTACAGGTTCATCCCGTACCCGCACACCGGTCCCCGGTACTACTGGCAGTGCCCTTGCGGGACGGGTCTGAGGTGCATTCCCGTCAGACGAGGCGAAGTCATCGGCAAATGCTGGCGGCTGAGACGTGGCTAACTTGGCAAATGAGTTGGAATATGAGTAGTACGAAAATTCATGCGCGCACGGATGTCATCAATATACTAATCAAATCAACATGGCCTTATTCAGAGGTTAAAACACCACCGTTGATAAATAAAAAGTAATAAACATAATAATCATGCACAACAAACCAGACACTAGACTTGGTTGCAAGGAGTGACAATGGGCTTTAATCTATGAGAATAAAATTACAACTTTGCTTGAGAATAGTACAACACGTTAGTCAGAACTTTGTAAGTGAATGGTTGGCTCCAGTGAAACATCATTATATCAGGGACAACATGGTTTTTAATAAATGGCAATCCAAATATTGCCCATTGGAAAGCTTAGTAAAATTCTATATTGCTATTCTACTCTACTCTACTCTGTTATTGTATTTTAACTTTAATCTACGGATACTATATAATATATGGATGACATCCTCTGGGAACCCAAAACTGATGTGAGGGTGCGAATATATAATAATAAAAAAACGTTTGGCCCCCAAAAAGTTGCCTTCATTATGAAATCTACGTGGTCATAAAGGTTGAACAAACACCAAACTTCACATTTTCTTCTTTTCCTGAATTGATTCCCGTATTCTATGACATTACGTTAGTATCGTTTTCCAATACTTTAATACTTTTTCTTTGCAGCATACGACATATATTCGCTCATTTTGTACGGTTTACAGTATGGTCGAAAACTTTTTTTGGGGGGAAACGGACGAAAATGTTTACTTTGAAGCAAACCTTGCACCATTGAAGAGTACAATGTATATATCTATCTCTGAACTCATAGCGACAGCAATCGATGGGAACAACAATGTGATTGGCAGGACAGGGCTGAACGGTCTCTTTCTTCACCTTTCCAAAGGCATTTTCCCTGGCACCCGAATGCTGATCATGAGTGGGATTTTATAATAACACTGGATGAAATATATCTGTCCATCAGAGGACGTTTTCCTTGGTCAATCATATTCTCTACCTAATGACAGTCCTGAAAGAAGCGGCAGGCCACTAAGGTTTCGTTAACTGAAAACGCTGTTGCACAAAATGTATCAAATATAATAATTGTTCGCTGTAACGTTAGAGGGCTTTGGCTTTGTCATAGCTGTGCGGCATGCGGTGTATCTTATTACAGCCGGTGGGCGCTACCAAACCAAGTGCACAGAGGGGAGGCAAAATCCACAACGAACTATTTTGATGAGTCTGTAATACTTTATCATGATAAAACCCAGTGAAGGTAACGCTAGATGGATGTTTCTAGCTAAAGTGTAATCGCTTTGTAACGTTACTGACTGTTGACGTGTTGTCGTGCTCACTGTGACAATGACCTCAACGTGTGATAATGCATGCCAAGTTGAGCCAGTCCCATCCAGCCCATCGGCCATTCACCTCTATCGTCCATTTTGACAAGACTTTTCTCAAGACATCTCTAGAAAAAAAGTCAGTTGATGCTAGATCTTCAAATTGTGGATAACGCCTTGAGTGATTTCATGATGGCTGCCGTCTGATTCTTCTGATCGCAGTTCAAGTGGCTCACCAGTTGAGTCCAAACAACTCTGTGGTTAGTTAGTTTTTCGTGACTGGTTGTTTTTCCTGCCGAAAACGGAGCAAAAGGACAAGATGTCTAGCCTGTGCTTGGAAAGGTATTATCCAGTCTATTACCTATCTAACCTACATTGATCTTTCTTGCAGGTAATCACGGAAGGTAGGTTGATAAACTTTGCGTCAACGTTGAATCATTACTAGCGTTATGGGGAGGGGGCAGGAACAAAAT
>NW_017804363.1:0-6224 GCF_001625305.1 Branchiostoma belcheri
GCACCCGTTACGACCACGATTATAGCTTATAAGCATAGAATCACGGGCATGATCCATCGCTTGTTATAGGTGTAAGGTAGTACCTCCGTACCTCAAGGTATACCTCCTGTCTATATAAGCGATGATCATACCATCCCAGCCGTGGCTGGCGTGGCGAGCTGCCGTGACGTAACACGCTCAGGATCACGTGAGGGATGATTAGCCGGCAATATTGCCTGATGGGAAGGGTCAGAGTGCGTAGTACTATCCGCGAAAATTCGAAGCGTTGTCGTGCCCTGTTTTTCTTCTCTGATATCTAGATATTTAGCGCCTTTGTAAACAACTACAGCTACAGCTAAAACACTGTGGAGGTTAATGCTGCCTGATTCGCATCTACTGTTGCCGGAAAGGATCGCAAATCATCAAAAACAGGTAATTTATACTGTTGTGAAGATGTGTGTGGCATATTGGGGTGGGGAGGGGGGTGTAGTTAGGGTGACGCCGTCACGTAATATATTTCTGTACCACATATATTTCATACTGAAAGCCCTTATAGGCATCACGCCTAGTGGGTGTAGGTGCACGTCCAAGTCTGGACAAATTGTCTGGACTGTGTTGGTAGAAAGTGTTCCGAAGGGTAATCTTAATAAAACCAATGTGAGATCATGGATGTAGATCATGAATAATTTCATAGGTGGCGAAGCCTTTAAATTTGTGCACTGGGCCAGGCCCCATTTCAGAATGTATTCAGAAGAAAAAAACATGTTTCAATTTTCAAGTGTTTTTTTTTTTTACACTGTATTCCAGGCATGCCACCAAAGTATCCGGGGAAGAAAAAGAGACTTTTTGGTCGAAAGGTTGCCAAAAGAAAGATGACCTTCACCAATGCCTGTGCACCTGGTCGCAAAAAGTCTGTAATTTTGCTAGATCCAGATGAGCCCATGGATGAGAGTACTGGCATGGTTAACCCCCTGACCATGCCACCACCTCCTCCGTCAACACCACCACCGTCACCACCACCACCAGACAACAGAACACGGAGCCAACGCTCATACGCTGCTCGCAAACGAGATGAAGCTGCTGGATGGAGAGCCATCCACGACACCCTGCTAGCAACTGGTGCTGAGCTGTCTGCCCCAACATCCTTTAGATGTACAATCTGCAAAGAGGAGCAGCCTACGACCATCTACAGATGTCAGGACTGCGGGCCGACTGCAACATTCTGCAAAGAATGCTTGTATCAGCACCACAACAATTCCCTTCACCTGCCAGAAATATGGAAGGTATGCATGGTTTACCTTGTATCCCGGGCTAATGGTATATTTTGTCAATTTGATAATTGCATATACTGTTCTTCATATTATCAAACAAAATCTTGTGCCATTTTACCTCACCTTAGCAATTGAATTTGTGTTATTATCAGGCCACACAGACTTAATTTATGGTATATGGGATGACATCCTTGAAGACCCCAAACAAGTGCGCGCAGGCGAATAAAAAAAATCCAACCAAAAATAAAAATGCTACTAAACCACAGGAATACAAAGCTAGTATTGTGAATTTGCGGCAGTACTAAGCGACGTGTATGACGAGTGTCATGCATAAAATTAAGTCGGTGTGGCCTTATTAAAGAAAATTTTGGCATGTAACACACATATCTAATTTACCTGTCTGTTTTGTCTGGACAATATATGCAAGTGTTATGCAGATAATAATGATCATGATGTACAAAATTGATGAGCAAAATTTTGCAACAATGAATTTACAATTTTAAATTTTCAATAAACAAGTACCTTTTCAATAAAAAACAACCTTATCTGAAAGAGGTTTGGGTACTCAGATTTCCTTATCAACAGTCTATTGTTTTTTGTTACAGAATAGTTGCTTTCAACCTGTCTTGGACAAAGTCTGCCTTGGTCGTCGGGATGCCCATACCTGTACAACGGGATCATCGCCCAGGACAGTGAAAGTGTTCGATGAGTCAGGTATGGATATTAATACGTCTTTGAAGTCCATTGTGAAGTGTTTTATTGTTATTTATTGTTCCCAAGCCATGTGTCCCAGCAATGTTTCTGACATGGTGGGAACTTTTGTGGTACTCACACTCACAAAAAGTTGTTTTTTAAAGATTTAGCCAGTTTAATGCCATTTGACATTACATGTATGGAAACACCTAGGGCTAACACTGATACACATTGCTGCGCCGGTACTGTACCAGAAAATTGATTAGGTACAGGTCCAAAATACAGTATGTACGGTAGAGCTACACTAATTATATGCTTATTGTGACCTAAAATAGGGAAATAGCTGGTGACCCACATGGGTCCTAGAGACAGGACGGTGTGTATTTGTTACAGTAGGTCCGGAATGATAGATTAGTTTTGCCCATATTTTGTCTAAGCATCTTAAAAAAAAGTGTCAAGTTTATTAATGTTTTTCTCAAATTGTTTAGGTATACATGTAGGTTCAGGTCTGGACCTGTATGTAAACCAGTGTACCTAAACCCATGTACCTGTAGTCCCGTGTGACCTAAAATTTGTTTAGGTAGTCACACTGCTCTACTGGTACAACGATTATCATGTACTACATGTACCTTGACAATAATTGCATAGCCCAACACTATGTAGTAACAGGGGAAAATTTTACAGTAATGTTAGGTATTTCATATTGGTTCAATGACATGCATGTAGGTTTACATTTTTTGTCTCGAGTGCACCTACATTTTTGCCTTGTGCTAAAAGATGAACTTAATTGTTTTCGCAGGACGGCCCCGTGTCATTGATGTAGACTTTTGCCCATGTGAGCCTGAGCCATGCACACTACTTCGGCTTGGATTGTGGGCAGCAAGCACAGAGGCACCTGCAACAGCCTTTTCAGTGTCTCTACTGGAGTGGCTTGTTGTGCTAAGCTTAGAATGCCACATCTCAGTGGAAGGCTTCTGCAATACTGTGAGATGGAAGAATAACCTTTCTCTTGAAGAGGTTAGAACTTGCACATTATCTCTATGATGTATGTTAACTCTTATATTGACTAGTAACTACAGGGGTGTGTGCCTATATAGAAAATTCAGGTCCAGATCAGGTCCAGGTCTGGACCTAAACCTGGACCTGATTATTGTACAGTAGCACTATATCATATTTTGGAGCGCGAAACATGAGTACAGGTCACTCACTAGTGTTGATACATTTTGGACAACATTTTATTAGCAGGCCAGTAAGCTATCACTTGTTGATGTCTAAAGAAATGTTGTACATGTATGTTCTTGCATGTTACTGTAAATGTAACTTTTTTGGAGTTGAATTTTCACATGTCCAAAACACAGACATGTAATGTAAAGGCACTCTTGAGGTTTTAATACCCTGAGACTGTTACACTGATATACTGTTCACAAAGAAATCGTAAAATAGCAAAAATTCTATCTTGTTTTACATATGGGTTATTTTCCATTCAAATTAGGTCAACAGCCTGTACAGATCTCTGGTGGGTGTACCCATTTCAGAGTTCAGACAATACGTCTACAAGCAAAGAACACTGCAACACGTCTGTCCACAGCTGGATGAAGGAACATGCTGTCCAGTATGCCCTAAGGTACCTGAATCATTTTTATAGAGAATTTGTAGCTAGTTGCCATGTTAAGTTGATTCATTGAAAGCCATTTAGAAGTATTGACATTGTTTTCGAACTTGTTTGGTCTTCAGATATTTTATTGTGTGTATACATCATTAAATTTGACTATGATATATCATGACTTACAGAGCAACGGAAAGCAAGTCATCCTGCTGGATGGCAATTTTGGATTAGTGAGGAAGTCGAGTTCTGGCACGAGCTACGCGGAGCCACATCATGGCACCAGAATGTTTGCAGACGATGACACTGTACAAGACTTCATGTCAACCTACTCCGATGCCACAAAACCTTCTGAGGTGAGATGCAATGCAAAACTTGATGTCATGACAAGCACAAAACTCTCAATGTGACAGGACAATTGTGCTGTGTAGATTGTATTACTGGTGGTGCACGTAAAATATGTACTACCTCCAGAAGAAGGTTTGAATCACAATGAACAATGGTGTAATATTTTCTATGCTTGTGGCCTAATTATGTCTAACTGGCTGACAGATGGCCTCTCCATTCAGAAAGTAAGTGCTAACTATACTACTGTACTATTTGTTGTTACATTAATCCAACAGAATTAAATTGGGCCCAATAGAAATAATTCTGACTGTGAGTAATGTAAGGGACTGGTTGAAACGTGTTATAGTACTTATACATGGCTCTTTAGATGAGGAAGGTAAAAATTCTATTGAAAGTGTTTTCATCAATCAAAATATCTCTTTCACTCCAAATAAGTTTTATCATTTAATGCTTGCATTTATATTTACTATACAGGACTGTAGCAACTTCCAAGCCGGGTCCAGATTAAGGTCGAAGAACAAGCAGACGAAGCTGGATGTTAGTGGTGTATTTGGGGCCGCATGTCGACATGAGGTCCCACTCCTGTTTGTGAACATGACTCATGGGGAAAGGTAAGCTCCTTTGTGTGGAATGAGATCTTAATTTGCAGAATTAGTCTATGCTACCTTAGGTGCTTTGTTAACTCCATACACATACAAATAGACAACGTATTTGTATGTGACAAACTAGTGGTCATTTCTTTTTATGTTAGAGGAGCAAATAAAGTCCTACTTAAAACTGTGTTTTTGGTTTTGCCAGGAGTAAGGTATGAGGATTCAGGGGTCAATATTCTATGAATGAAAGTAAAGTGACATAAATTATGATGTACTTTTGTTTATTGTGCAAAACTATTGCAAGTGCATTTGTTGTTATCATTCTTCGACTGCATAAACTTTTTATTCCTTCCAGATTGGGGTACCCAGTATTTGTCCTACAGAGGCTCGTACAACAGGCACAGGGTAACAACCTCCAGCTGCAAATCATTTATGATATTGCCTGTGTGCTGAAAGCTCACCTATCTGACCCCGTAAGTATTCCTCTTGTTATCTTATTTTATGCAACGCTGGACTAATTCCTGCATGGGACATCTTCTTTTTATGTCTTTTGCGACTGTTGTAGAACTTCAAGTATATATATATTGTGAGACACAGATGCCTAAGTGTGAAAAATCACAATAGGCTTTTGCTAAATCTGATGATATCTGGATTTACTGAACATGATTATAATCCCTGTGTCTGGCCTTACCCAATGCAAAAGTTTACTTTATTTCTGGCTGTGTACTAAAATATCAGAAATTCTTTTGCTATGAGTATGAAAACAGTTTTGTTTTCTGTCTTCTTGGAGATGTGTATGACACTGACTGCTGCAATACAATTATTTTCCAGAAAAATAAACAAGAGGACCTGTTGGCGCAGCTGGAGTTAGCTGTGCCAGCATTTCACATACATGGCCATAAGACACGTTGCCAGGTATTTCTTCCCCCATTTATTAAACTTTGATATTTTTTTTTACTTGTGACCCTGAAGGACATTTCTAGTCTCTTGAAAATAGCACAATTGCAAGTACTGTAATACAATTTACAATGATAGGGTAATCTACAATTTCTTGTCTTTTGTCTTCCCTGCATCACTTCCTCTATGTTCTTGTGAATGAATAGCATTTCCAAAGTATTGAACTCTTCCAGTATCGGACAGATGACCTACCCACATACCAAACATCTTTTTAAGTTGTCATATTAACACACAAAGTAACACTTGCAAGTTTGCAAACCATGGCAAGAAAACTGCACTTTCACATTGATCATGGTCTTTTCAATTTCTTCTTAGATACTGTACAGCCCAAGAAGAATGGAAGGCTTTGGTCTGACTGATGGGGAAGGGATGGAAAGACTATGGTCTTATTTGAGGCCATTTTTCCGAGTTACCAAAGAGATGACGCCTTCCCATCGCCTAGACCTACTCACGGATGCCACGCTGCACTATGCCAGGAGGAAGTCAACTGACATAGGTACTAAATATGTTCCAGTCTTCCACAGTTTGCATGAATAATGATTTCAATCAAATGTCGAGTCAATAATCGATTGTACACAAAATGAACAACATTCCTGCCCTATGTAAAGCAGCAAGTTATCATTTTCACTGTTTTTCAGAGTCAAGCATATGCAGTCGGTGGGATAAAGCTGAGAAAGCTTTCACACAAGCGCAAGAAGAACTGTCGCAGATCATTTCCCAAGCACCTGGTAAATATAAAGATCTTTCCTTACAATCTCCTAACTAGAAGAACCTTATGTA
>NW_017804363.1:6338-15856 GCF_001625305.1 Branchiostoma belcheri
AATAAAAATAAAACAGGTCAATGCATCCTATTATAGCCAAAATTGCTATAGAATAGGATATCACAAAGGGCAGGGTTAACATTTGAACAATGAATTTTGAACTTTTAATCAAACCACTGCATTGACTGGGGGAAAATATGAGAATTTTGTAGTTGATTTAGAACCAGAATCTTCTTTTTTCAAATCAATCTTTCAAATCCTCTTCAATTTTTCAAGAGGAAGAATTTTTAATTCAAAAATGAGCTCTCGAAATTTATCAAAAGAGAGCATGGAACTTCTGAAGTACACACTTGAATTTATTCTTATTATAAAAGATTAGAGAAATACTGATGGAGAGTATACTCTATGAAGCTCTGTTAGTACAGCAAGACCTGCACCGATGTAAAATACCATGTTGGATGTCAAATGTTAGGCGAAACCAGACTCCTCAAGTATTTTACTACCTTCTACTTCAAAAAGACCGAAACACATTGTCTGCTCAATCTGAACTAAAACAAAGGCTAAAAGACAATTTTCTTCAACATTTCTATTCAGAAATGAACTCCGAGTGTAGCAAAAATGGGAAGCAAGGAAATAAGTTGAGAACTTACAGAACGTTGAAGCTTACATATGAAAAAGAACAATATCTAGAGGTACAGAAGTTTAGTCATCGACGAGCTTTGACTAAACTTAGGATTAGCGATCACCGATTACAGATTGAAGCTGGTAGGAACAACCAGACTCCCCCAAATGACAGAATCTGTACTCTCTGGAATGATAACTGTGTAGAGGACAAAGCACATTTTGTTTTAGAGTGTTCAATCACTATACACTGACATGCGGAAAGCTTTCAATAGTTTCCTACAGTTAGAACCAAAATATGCGCACTTACCCAAAGGATAATTCTTCAAGTATATTATGCCATCTAGAAACTACGATGTTAATGAAAAACTATGTAAATTTGTACAGGCATGTTTCAAAAAAAGAAGAGATCTTGTTGATATAGACACAATGTAGTAATGTAGTACTTCTTCCTTCTACCAGTACACCTTTGTTATTAAACCTTAGTACATTTGGCCCATATAGGGCGATAATCAATACTTAAATCTAAAATGTGTTTCAAGAGATCTTTGCACCAACACACACAAGGTATATGCACACTTAACATGTGCAGTAGTGTATACGAGGGTTCTGTTGCAGTAAATGTCCCATAAACAGCAAATAAACAAATAAATAAACACACAAATCAAATTGGCAGTTTTGATACGTGACCCGGTGTATGAGTTAAAACCAGCTATGAAGGGTAAATGATGATATTAAAACTTTGTGGATAAATGCAAGACATTTTTCTTTTCTCACAAAGTTTTACTTAGGATACCAGGAAATTTTTTTTTTATAAGGCAGAAAGGGGGGAAAAGATGCAAAAAGGGGGGAAAAGATGTATTCATTGTTATATAAGATTTGTGAACATTTATAATATATATTTTTATATATGAAGACCCATCACAGCAGTCAATACTTAACTTATTTGCTCTCCCCCCTGTCAAGCTTTAAAAATGTTGCCACCAAATTTTACAGGGTAGAGTTGAAATATGGTGCCGTGACCAAGATGATGGATAGCCAAATTGATATAAAGGAAGGCACAGTGAAGGGCTGGACAAAAGCCCTGATGGACAACATCATGAATGGCCAGGAGGCCACTACATTGGAGGTGAAGATTCTGATCCAGCATCACATATAGGGTTAGGTGGCAATGGAAGGAAAACTTAAATTACCAGTACTGTGTGCTGATATATGAAGGTGGCTGTTTTTAGGTCATTGGGGTAACCTGATATTTTTTTGGAAATCTTCGGTGAAATCTTAACTGCTGAAACACAGGCATGGAGACATACATGTATGCAGTCTTTGTGAAAAAACACTTGCAACATTTCCTGGATTCTAGTTTAAAACTGTATATTTTTGACATCACAAGGCCCGAACGTGTTTTGTTCCAGAGCCCGACCGTGGCTAAGGGCTCGAAAACTCGACCGTGGGAAAAAGGTCCGATCGTTGCTAGAACGACCGTTCGTGGTTTTTCTCGACCCATCGGTTCCTTGGCCAGTTTTCTCGTTGACAACCAATTTTGTCGGTCTGACAAAATGATCTGTTAGACCGCATAATTCAATTAATCCGAAAGTAGCGTGGACGCTGTGTGTGGCGACGTCTTCAAGTCACTGAGAGAGAACGCAGATATCACAAAGTCACTGGAGTTTACTCAAGAACATGTACCTTAGAAATGCAACCTCGTACAACTCATCACCTGGGAAAGTGGAGTTGAAAGAACAATTAAGGAAGGCATCTTCATCTCTTACACGATGCAAACGAAAGTTAGAGGAGGAACTGAACAACAACAGGAAAATGCAGAAGATGGTTGGTGTACGTCAACGAGACCTTCATGATGAGCTGGAGAAAACCAAAGCAGCGCTGACTGATCAGCAACAACCAGCGAGAAAGGACAGAGACAAAGGTGAACGACTGAAAACAAAGGAGATCCAATAATTGAGGGAAACATTTGCCAAAGATATGGAAAGAATGGAGAAGGAGATAATGGCTTGGAAAGGATATGCGACAGATTTGCTAGACACAAGTGAACGAGTAGATAAAGCGCGAGAGGGCGAGGAATCGTCGAGTACAGGGAGCATGGCCGCATCCAGTATGGTGAAGTCGTCCTGATCTGTCACGTATATGACGAGGTTTTGGCAGTCTTGAACGTTTTGGAACAGCTGTTCCGATCATCAATGCAGCTGACGTATCTGATCCTGATGTCAAACAGGCATTGAGTCTGGACATGGAAAGCTTCGCTGTCGAAGTTGTTGAGACGAATACACACTCGGCTATACCAGTAACAGATCTGTACCGAAAGAGTGTTTTCATGGAGATTGATCATAGTGACAAAAGCTAGAAGGACATACATCGGACGGTTTCCAAATATGTGCGAACACGACTAAATGGAGTACGTTTCGAAAGCAGACGCGCTATCTCTAGTGACAATGCCTGTTTGTAACTTATCAGGACCAGGTTCTAAATTTGCGTCTCCAGCACTGGTAGTAGTAATAACCGGGTGGAGCAGTTGCTAGAGCGTACGTTAGAAATACTCACTATCAACCTGCAGAAAAATCAAACCGCCGCTGCCAGTAGGGAGGGAAATAACAGATGCTACATTTGTGCAATCAGCTTCTTGAAATATATTCTATAATCTTGATCTTTATCTACACAGGAAATTTCATCCAAAAACCCACAGCTCTGATGGTGGCCACCATGAGTCACCGGTGCTACTCCCTGGCCAAGCGCATCATGCGCAAATGGAGCCAGGGAGAGTATTGAAACCAACGGACGAGGAATGTCACAACGGCACTATTCCAGTGCCTGTGTGGCATAAAAAAGAAATACCAAGTGTTCGAACTCTTCACGCTGTTTTGCAATGGCGATCTGCAGATGAAGCCCGAATTCGAGTCTGCTGCCAAGCAGATCATGGTTAGTAACTATAACAAATAGTTTTTATTGTATTGTTAATTTCATAATAGAAATCCGTTGCCATGGCAACACGATACATTTTAGTTAAAGTCGCTAATGTCATTGTTCTGGCACAAGTCGTTCAGGCGCTATCTGACATGATGGCCTTTATATTAATATGGTAGCGTCCTTTGTAGTACAAAAATATATGAATATGGGCTAAGTTTGCCTGCTCGTTTCTTTTTGACGCCCTCTTTCTATAAGTTATGTGGAGCCAACGCACAACTAGCACAGTAAGTCGGTGTCTGTATCCAGGCGCCAAGTTTAACGCCAACCGAACAAATGCGACACTATTACTAGTAATTCAACTTTTACAGCCTCGCCTCTATTCTGACGCGTTCATCTACCATTCACTACAGTTTCCACCTCGCTTATGCACACAGAAGAAGCTGAAGTGTTGTGCAGCAATACTTTGTGCCCTAAGTACTGTTACGGGGTATAATTCTGCCATAAAATTCACTATGCAGGTCAAGAAACTGTGGGTATATTCAAAGTAACGCGCGTACGTGTCCGTGAGCTAGTGGACACGTGTAGTGTGGGTAAGTTGGTTGCCAACAATGTACACCCTATTTAGTCAATGTACACCCTATTTAGTCTTCATTAGAGTATATATATGTAGTTACATGCTGTATTGGAAAAACTTACCAGTTATCACTTGCCTATCCTACTGACCAAACCGGAGGCCGCGGCAGATTTAAACGCTGTGTCTCCCTGCAGGAAAGACGCGGACCGAGAGCAGGGCAAGCCCACCCGTGAAGTACTGAAGGGAAGGGAACCGGGGATCCAGTGCTGACAGCTCTACAGATCAGCTGAAATATCAGTTGAAAGAAGTCAACATGCTGAGAGCACTCGAGGGCACTAAGGGTGTGCATAATCTAGTTGGCTGTGTAGTTGATGCGCCTCCATATAATCTGACAGTGTTTGACGGTCAAAGGTAAAAGTACAACAATTACCACCATCATCAGAGACAGTTTAATGTTGTATGGCAAGAGAGTTGGTATTTTGTTGTACTGGGCCTATATGCAATGTGTTGTCTTCAATCCACATGGTATTCTGAAATAACATCATTGCTTTGTCTGATATGAAGGTTGCTTAACCTAGTGTACAGTATACAGCCATTACCATTGGTAGCGCATGACACAACTTTTCCCCTCAATACCCAATTTTCAACCACGCGCCCTAGAAAACACTTATGTTAACACACCATATTGGTGATGACTTCCTCCCATAACTTCCTTCTTTCCGCTCAGCTTCTAACGCCAACATGTCAGAGCTCGAGCCAGGCTACACCATCCAACAGTACAACCTGCTGGCCCGTCTGCGGGCTGTACTAAGAAGGCTTAAGCAGACGGGCCTTACGTATACCGATTACGACATCGACCAGGCGCTCCGACAGATGGACGAAAACTCATGTGTACAATGTGCTATAGTCCTGTTGAGAGAAATGTGCTATCATGTGTGTAGTATACAGTATAATTATTACCAAGTATTACCATCAAGTGCAGGGACAGCTGTACTGTTCAAGATTGCCATGGCCCCCAAACGCACACTGTTATCAGTAAATGCACTCTAGACGTAGAACTGCGATTGAAAATAAGGTACCAGCTTTTCTGTTCATCTTTTTGGAGGCAAGTCTCTTCCCACATGGAAACAACCTCAGCACTGCCAGCCTCCTGCAAACCTTCAAGATCGTGCATAAAGGCATGGGGCTGGGTTCAACTCTCTACCGACAAATGGACAATTGCTACAGAGAATGCAAAAGCAAGTACATGCTGTTCTTCTGTTGGCTACTGGTCAAGTGGAAAATATTCAAAAATATGTAGTAACTTTTGGGTGTCAACGGCGTCACCCAGTGGCACGGCCGCCACACCTTTCCGTCTTGGGCACCGGCTGCCCTAGCCTGTTTGCCCGTCTCTCCCCTCTCTAGCTACTTTCCATTTCTTCTCCTTGTACTAGTTACCTGAAGGTGTCATTGACGGTGCTTCCTTTTCAGTATCAGAGTTGACTGTTACATACCGTGTTTTTTCTACCCGACTTTTCTCCACAACAGTTGCCTCAAACTGGGAGAACTTCGGGGATTTAGGTAAGAAAATTTTTCCCTGTGTAGTACTAGATTTTAGACGTTCTGTGGTGTACACTGCAGACTGTCAGCTGTGGACATGCAGTGGCCAGAAGTAATACAGAGCATCGCCCGTCAGTGTGGAAAACATCTGACTGATGATGACATGAAGACCATGGCAGGGCAGGAGAAATGCAACTGGCTTCGCTGCAATCCAGTGACAGCAGCCCGTCAGTTTCACCACCGTCTAAACATATTTTTCAAAGAATTCATCGGGGGGAAAGCCAATCCGCAACTCCCACCGAAGAAGTACAATCAAGATGGCAACGGCTGAGCCGATGGAGGACTGGGACCCAGGAGAGTCGGGGTCCGAAGCGAACTGGGGAGGGGAGGATCGGGGAGAATTGCTACGACCTGATGTGCCCGGTCACCAACCCCGATGGGACGTCCTGGGCGGAGCGGGCCCAGCACGCAACACGCCGGAGTGAGCACCTGGATAGTCAACCCGCGTCACATGAGAGAGGTGTACGCCCGCTACCTGATGGAGCGGGAATACGCCTACCTTCGTTACAAGAAGGGGGAAGTTGAGAGGAGCATCCGCGAAGAGGGAGGAGGCGGGGGCCCCGGAAACCAGGGACCTCCACAACTACCTGTGGGAATACTTTCTGGGGCGCCGGGACATCCCGGTCCCATCCAATGGAGGCCTTCGTCTCATCCTGGCGGCCACATCCCCGCTTCGACATAGTACGCCGCATCAACACCCTGCGGGAGAGGGTCAGCACCCTGGACTTCATGATGTGCCGGCTGCGGGCCATCGTCCGGCACAAGCTCAGACCAGCGGCGCTAGGAGCCCGACGGCAGGACGTGCTGTGCCGCATCGCGTCGTACCAGTACCCACCTTACGAACTGACCTGGGATGAGCCGCTGATGCGACGATGGGAACTCCGGTCGTACCCGGATCCCCTTCCCCGCTACGCGGAGTGGTCCCGGGGATTCAAGGACTAGAATACATGGATATTTGTGGACATTGATATGTGGACTTATTCCAAAGTGCCAGTTTCCACCATGGTTTCCCGAGAAGGTATGACGCATAATGTACTTTTTGTATTTAGTAGTTTGGTAGAGTACGAAAATTGTTAACTGTAAGAAATTGCCCCCCCCCCCCTGTAACCGATGCGGGTAGCCGGGTTTTTAAGTGGGTTACCCCCAGGGAGTTGCGACCCTGCCCGTAGGCCAGCTACACGGCTTTAGAACCCCGTCTGAGGACGGTACCGTCGTCATCATTAGTGCTAGGATAGTGTGTGATTTATGTTAGGGGATCGAGTTGTATTGGATGTTGAAATGATATGGAAATGTTGATTCCTATATGAATAGCGTAGGAAGATGTACTGGGTCCTAGTAACCCTAGTATTGAGTCAATGTAGACAAAATCCTCTCCTTCCATGTTTTGGAAGAACTTGATCTCAGCACCTTCTACTACTCTTGAGTCTGGTCCTTATCTCCCTGATATGCCGCGAGTAACTATAGAAACCTGAGATAAGTGATACAACTGTTAGGTTGCTACGGAAAAGATGTGTTTTGGATACTCTGTAGCGTGCTGGATTAAGATAGCACCGCAAGGAGATGCACGCTACTTAAATTGATGAATGATTCATCTACATCTGATGTACTCAATGTTGTCGAAGTGATTACGAACGTAAAATGATGCTGCCTTTCTTGACGGTAGTGTGTGCTCCTTTGACGATGACGTGGTTTGTTGTCATTTGCATTCTTGACCTCTAAACTCATGTGAGTAGAGGCTGGTTGCTTCCACCGGCGTAGAGGTTCTGGCCACCTTTTCTGGTTTGTTAGGCGGAACCGCCTTCTTTTCTGGCACCCCAGGCGTGTCTTAGGCCTACCTCTACTCTTTTCGGCACCTTGTTCGTTCAAGTTAGGAGTGAATAAGCAAGTAAGCAAGTAGGGTTTCCAATCAGTGTTTCGAACAGGTAGCGTTCCAGGTTGAGATGATGTAACTGTAGGATCTGATTTTCTGCGATGCTCGGGCTAGCCGAGATCAGGCACGGTTCGGTTTTTTTTAATGGCTGAATCGATCCTGGTCCTTCCAATGTATGATTTGACTAATTTCCGAAGACCCTACGTGTTGAAAGAATGCGACAGGCGTGTCGTGCCTGTACTTGGCATGTCCAGTATTTCCAACCGTGATATATTTCCGTTAGAAATTAAATTGGTGTGGCCTAAGAGGTTTAAAATCAGCTTTATTGCAATAACCATACAAGATGAAAGGTTGCTTGGATAGAGTCTAGGGCAGCCAATTATCGCTTGCTAAACTAAGAGGATTACTGTTCATGTTTTGCCGACCTGAAATCGCATTGAATGCCTTTGACTATTCTGTCCTTATGTTCAGGACATCGACTGGGACCTCTACGTATACATGGCGACCGATCCAACCCTGTCCATCCCTCACGTCATCGGATCAGACAACTTAATGACCTGAAACAGTATCGTTTTACGTTTTAATAATATATCATATATTATATATATCACTTACGACGCCGTCAAACGTCTCCGCCACGCCAAAAAACTTGTCCGCCACGTTTGAATTTTTGTATTCATTTATATAATAACACGAGTTGTAAGGCGACATGGTGGATGTAACCCGATACGATCGTAGCAGCGTCGAGGACGTCGCTTGTGTACAGCAAGGGGGATGTAAGGAGCCCGCCCTATCACTATACTTAGCATCGACAGCCGATCACAGTAATGGAGAGTGACATATCTAATAATGAGCACAACACGACCGACAACCGGCATACCTCGTCCTTGGGCCGATAGTATAGTGTTACGTTATATTGAAATATCTGATAAGCTCCAGAGATCCGGCCAGTTATGAATGAGTCTCTGATAGGGTTCAGACCCTGCCGGTTATTAGTTCTGATCTGTCACACCCCGAGAGTGTTAAGTAGTTATTAGCTGGTGTAGCGGAAACCACAAACTGTCACTTGTTATAAGGCGCTGAGTAACTGACGGGGGAGTCCGGCGTCCCGATCAGGACAAACTCTACTCCACGTACGGCTGTTAACAAGGTCGTTCTTTCTCAAAATTTGATCCATTATTGACACTGGAACATGTGTCACGGAGTAGGTGAAGTAACGGTTGATTTGATAATTAATATCTATATTTAATTAATATAATTTCAACACTTGGAAGGACATTCAAGGTCATCCTGCATCCAAGGACATTAAATGACACTATAAGGACATTCAAGGACACTATAGGAAGTTAGGGTTAATTGGTGGAACACTAGGGTTGCACGGCTCACCTTAGGTTACCTGAGGTAAATACAGAAACTTAACTAAATATGGTAAGTCCCTTTTTTCCATGCTACATAGCACAGATTTAGGGACAACTTCAAGTTCAATGATAAGACGTTCATTCATTCAAAGATGAGTAAACAAGTCCTTTAAATTAGGTCAAGGACAACTTGAGTTGTCGTTAGAGACAGAGACGTTCTCTTGAATCAGTCTTCTCTTGGAGAGTCTCGGCCTGGCTGTGTCCAAGGGAGGAGTCTCCGCCTGGCTGTGGCCAGGGGAGGGAGTCTTCGCTTGAGCAGAGCAGTGCAAGAGAGGCTCACACTTCAGGTAAGCTCTGTCACACTGGGAATAAACTACATCAACCACTTCAAGTTTCCAACTAATTCCTTGTGAGCGATGCTCTAGGACCACCGTACAAATGGGAGCATTGCCACACATGGAGACAGTATTTTGCCCAGCCACTCTGACCAATCACGGCATTTCTAAGACTTGGCTCTTAGGGGCTTTTATTTCCAAGGCACCATAATATGACAAATGCCTGAATCGTATCATTGTTTGAAACTCCTGTTATTTGTTGCAGAGCATGGATTAATCAAAGAGACCAAAACCCCAGAGAT
>NW_017804364.1:0-11772 GCF_001625305.1 Branchiostoma belcheri
CACAGATAAAAGAACATTGCCAATATCACCTGTAAGGAGCCTTACCTGGTCCACAGATAAAAGAACATTGCCAATATCACCTGTAAGGAGCCTTACCTGGTCCACAGATAAAAGAACCATGCCAATATCACCTGTACGGAGCCTTACCTGGTCCCAGATGAAAGGGCCATGCCTATATCACCTGTACGGAGCCTTACCTGGTCCACAGATAAAAGAACATTGCCAATATCACCTGTACGGAGCCTTACCTGGTCCACAGATAAAAGAACCATGCCAATATCACCTGTACGGAGCCTTACCTGGTCCACAGATAAAAGAACAATGCCAATATCACCTGTACGGAGCCTTACCTGGTCTACAGATGAAAGGGACATGCCAATATCACCTGTATGGAGCCTTACCTAGTCCACAGATAAAAGAACAATGCCAATATTACCTGCACGGTGCCTTACCTGGTCCACAGATGAAAGGGCTATGTAAATATTACCTGTACAGAGCCTTACCTGGTCCACGTTACTGTACCCTCTAGTGGACCCTGGCATGTTATCTTTCTATTTGGCCGATTTCTACTCTTTCCAGCCGCCACCCTAAGCTTGATAGTAAGAAGGGACACGCAATTTCAACGACTGCACAATGCAAAATTACGCACGTCGTACTGTAATGTAAACAAGAAGGTTAAATACAAATTTACAAGATTTTAAACCTCCTTGAATATAACGTTAGCCATATAACCAAATATGATGTTTTGGCGGTAGATCCCCTCCTAAAATCCACTCAAATATTATATGTGTGGTGCCTTTCCTGGTCCCCCGAGCTTATAGCCACAGAAATGCAGTAAATTTAGTTGTAAAAGCTGACGTTTTTGCACCTAAAATCGAGGCAAAGACGTCGGTAGCCCTCCCCACACTAGCGAAACCGCGATTGCATGCGAAACTATTGCACCCCGTTACTGTTTTTGATCGACCAATGGGATTGTGTCGATTATATAGCATTGACCAATAGGAGTGTGGCTCTTCCACCGTGGCTGACCGAACTGGGGAGACGACTGCAATACCTCGTTCCCAGCATGCTTTGTGTTGTGACACTTTTGCCACCTGTCAAGTTGGCCTCGCCTGGACAGACATTGGTATCTAGAAATTAAAAAAAAAAAAAACATTAATGAAATGTTTAAATTTATAATGATTCGTTAAGTTGAAAAAACAGACGATAAAGGAGACACTTGTTTGGACAACATTCGGCCGATTTTGCTTATTATATGGTCTAATTACTGTTACATGTAACGTCACTATGTTCTTATTGTAAGTATTCCAAATCTGCGTGTACCCTTTTGAAGCTACCACCGGCCGATTTTGTTTTCCTCTTCGAATTCCTCTTCACATAATATTAGATTGCTTAGGCTGTTGTATTTTGATTTCCGCAACGACGCCTTTCTGTTTAAACAGAAAATGCACTTTCCGTCTTGAACCTGCACACCCAGTTCTGCAGTACCATTGTTCAAAGCAGCAGTGACAAAACACGGTGCCAGCGGTTCTGCCGACGAGGCTACCAAAGCGGACGACGTCGTTCAGACATTACTTAAGCCAAGCCCCCCTTCTCTATCAAAGGTAAGTAATCTGTTGTCGGTTTATTCGAGTGCAGTTATCCTATTTCTTGAGACATATGTCCAATTCGTCCGTCTATATTCTCCATATGGGAAAATGAAACTGGAATCTGAGCGTTATGGGTTATAAGGACATTGTGTTTGGAAAGAAAATTCATTGACGATAACAACTGTATGCTTTTGCCCCGAATTCATGCGTATGGGTAAGCTACCGATTTTAATCTGTGTAATAAGTGTTGTATTTTCAAGTTGTCAGTTGAGATAAATGTACATATGTCTACTGAAAAAAATGGCGCTACTAGACCGTTATGGCTCAGTGCATCCGACACCTTGACCAGGTTTAAAATCATAGAACTGTGTGTACGTGTGTCATTGAGTTATTGGCGTCCCAGATCTAGACTGCTTTTTAATTGTGTCAGGCTATGGTTTGATATAAAAGCTTCAAGTGAAGTGACCATTTCCAGCCCGACATACACGTCTACATGTATATGTTGAAAGTTGGTCGGCGTATCATCATGGCGGGAGTGGCATTCGGGGAACTCCCTTCGTCACCGAAAACACGTGGGTTCTTTCTTTCTTTTGTTCAGCTCCAGGTAAGGAGATCTTGTTTTGGTTACGTTGTCATCGTGGTTCCTTTGTCCTTTTATTTTCTCTTATATATATAGACTGGCTTATGCTTGACGTGTAAACATGGATGGCAGTATGATCATCATCATGCAGATCCTGGTTGCGCTGTTGGCCCTCCTCATGGGGCTACTCATGGTTTCCTTACAGTACAGCCGTCTGAAACATCGGCCGACATGTAATTGTAAGTGCACTAGTTTTAACTAGCACTACACAGTTTTAACCAGCCTGTTAACACGAAAGGAGAAGTGCTATCATATATCAAGTTCCATTGTCCATGACATTCCGGCTCAGCCAATTGCCAATTTACGTGATTATGGGGTATTTATAGTGACGAATTGCATTCATTTAGGTTCTTATTTTTTTATTTATTACTTGGGCCACGTGCACGTTGAATTGACTATATGGATAACATCCACGCTCGCATGAATTTTCGTCCTTTTCCAAAAAAAAAGGTTTCGACCATACAGTAAATCGTACAAAGTTACTGCAAAATTATGATATGACGAAGATTTTAAAAAATATTGGAGAACGATACTAATGTCGTCAAAGGAAAAGAAGAAAATGTGAAGAAATTAAAATCATTTGTATCATTCGCCATACCATGTGTTTAGTCATTTGTTCAACCTTCATGACCACGTAAATTTCATAATGAAGGCAACTTTTTTTTGCAAAATGTTTTTATTCGCACGCTCGCATATGAGTTTTGAGGTTCCCAGAGGATGTCACCCATATAATCAAATCAACATGGCCTTATACATGTAGTAGGTTGTGTTATGTACACATCCAAGGTATTTTACAAGCAACGTGTGCCGTATTGCGTAATGGAATATTTTCCACCACTACCCCCCCCCCAACTAAAAAATATTGCGAAATTTTAATTTGAACAGTATCATAACACGAAGAATTTGTGTGATGCTTATTATCATTATCTATTTATTTTTATATTCTTTAGCCAAGATGGCTGCCTATGTGACAGTATTACTTTTCCTTTTATCCAAAATGCAACGTGTAACAGCAACGCACTGTGGCGCACGAGGCAGAGGATCAGACCAGAGAAGAGTAGAGCACAGGCAAAACCACGCAAATGTTCGTGGTGACAGAAACGTGGTGATCCAGTTGCATGACAGTGCTACAGCGACTGTTACCATTCCAGAAGAAGGTACTACAGGGATACAACCTCGTTGATCTCTAAACTTTCTGATTCACTCTTTGAAAAGGACAAACTAAACTCGAGGTTTAAATAGACTGGAATAGTAGACAATACATAGTTAATACAATCATTGTATGATTAACAACAAAGTCCCTATTCGTGTGAATTAAGATATTTGAACAATTCGATCCGACAATTTGACCGTGTAGTTTCAAATATGACTTTGTTTTGTTATTACCTCCATGAAAAATGGAGGTATTGTTTTTGGCGTGTCTGTCTGTCTGTCTGTATGTATGTATGTATGTCTGTGTGTGTGTCTGTCTGTGTGTGTTTCCGCAACTTTGTGGTCAGCATAACTTCATAACGCCTTTATGGATTATGATGATATTTGGTATGTTGGTAAGTCTTAGAAAGACAAACGTCAAGGTCAAATATGGGCCTCCTGGTGGATGACCTTGGTACTGCAGCAGAACTTCCGGTTTTTGTATCTTTTGTCCTGAACAAGCTATGGTCTTGACTTTTTGGTGATAGATAGCTTATCCTGTCAGGAATAAGTGGTGTGAGTTTGGTCCCCCTAGCAGCTTGCTCTGGAACTGCAGGGCACTTTCTGGTGAAATGTTTAAAAGCCAATAAGTCCAGATAGGAACAACATATTTTCATAATTTTTGGTGTGTAGGTAGCTGAGAGAGAGATGTACATGATTAAATGCAAATTATGCAAATGAGGACTTTATTTGCATAATTAATGAGGAAATTCTATAATTACAGTGTTTTACATTATACTAGTTTCATACATGTAATGTGTGTAACCTGTGGCAGGCGGGACATCAACAGATACTAATTATGCAAATTATGACCTAATTTGCATAACTTATGCAAAAATTCTATGATTTCTTAATGGTGAATGATGGGAATGTCATACTTGGGACATCTGTAACTTAATCACAAGTTAACATACATCATGATGCATATATCATGTTAATGCAGAGGTAATTTGCATAATTAAAGAAGAAATTTACATTTACATATCAAGCCCATATTTCATGGAGGTATGAAATCTTGGAATTCTTGTTGGTTAGTGTTTTGCATTGTTTAGTAATATTAGTTTTATTCGTATAAGTTAACATAAGTTACCTAACTTGAGCCCGTCGTCACTTTGTCCTGTACCCTTATTACCTCCATGAAAAATGGAGGTATTGTTTTTGGCGTGTCTGTCTGTATGTCTGTCTGTGTGTCTGTGTGTGTGTCTGTCTGTGTGTGTTTCCGCAACTTTGTGGTCAGCATAACTTCAGAACGCTTTTATGGATTGCGATGATATTTGGTGTGCTGGTAAGTCTTGGAAAGACAAAGGTCAAGGTCAAATATGGGCCTCCTGGTGGATGACCTTGGTACTGCAGCAGAACTTCCGGTTTTTGTATCTTTTGTCCTGAACAAGCTATGGTCTTGACTTTTTGGTGATAGATAGCTTATCCTGTCAGCAATAAGTGGTGTGAGTTTGGTCCCCCTAGCAGCTTGTTCTGGAACTGCAGGGGACTTTCTGGTGAAACCTTTAAAAGCCAATAAGTCCATATAGGAACAACATATTTTCATGATATTTGGTGTGTAGGTAGCTTAGAGAGAGATGTACATGATTAAATGCAAATTATGCAAATGGGGACTTTATTTGCATAATTAATGAGGAAATTCTATAATTACAGTGTTTTACATTATACTACTTTCATACATGTAATGTATGTAACCTATGGCAGGCAGAACATCAACAGATACTAATTATGCAAATGACGACCTAATTTGCATAATTTATGCAAAAATTCTATGATTTCTTAATGGTGAATAAAGGGAATGTCATACTTGGGACATCTGTAAGTTAATCAAAAGTTAAGGTCTCGGACCGGAGTTTTTTTCACGATTTTGGATCCGGCGGACACCCTCAGACCGAAGGGCTATAACTCCGCCAAAAAAGTACGCCGGGAAATCTCATTACATCAGTCAACGGAGGTTTCCAGCCGGCTTTCGATACAATTTTGGTTATTGTCCGTCGACTCTATAATTTGGGTAGAAACTGTAGTTAAACGTAAATTTTGGATACGAAAAATGTAGTTTTTTTGCAGTTTTTTTCAACGGACCTGCTTGGAAAAAACGAATTTTCCCAGGCTAACGGCTTATATGCTGAAGTAGCTTACTACTTTCTGTTTCTGAAAAACAGAAAAAAAAATAGGTTGTTGCGATAAGTTTTTCGCAAAATCCGGTGACGCGAACCCCTAGAAATTCCACATAGAACGCAGCTATTTGGGTCATCAGGCGACAAACCGCATCACCCTTGCTCGCGGACTAAGGCCACACCAAGTAAATTTTATGGATGACGTCCGCGCGCGCATTGATTTTGGCCTGTTCCTAGAAAAAAAACCAAGAAATTCCACTTCCTGTAACTATGACCAAAGAGTCACGACAGTGCCGCAAATCGTCAGATTGACGTGAAACCCGTAACGCGAAAACAGGACAGGACGACAACTGCTGTTCCACCTAATTTATTACTGTTTTGATGATGAATAAAAGACTTCTTGCTTGTTACACTGTTGTCACCTCATTCAATTTGTGTCCTAACATTTGTCGTCTCTTAGTATATTTCTGATCTAGGCCTCTTGTTTTTTAGGGCCCTTCTTGTTTTTTTTTCGCCCTCTCGCATTAGATTTAGGGTCTCCAAAGGACGTCATCCATGAAATTTACTTGGTGTGGCCTAATACCAAAACGCTTCGCTGGCCGTCCAACTTCACCGCGCCGAAAAACACTACAATCCCAAGGCTTTTTGATCAATTCAAAACCTAGTTGAAAATCTACAGCGATCGCCGAGCTATGGGGAGCCAAACCTAGCGTGACAACCTCGCAGGTCCGGCGATTTACTGCGCACTATTTGGAACCCTGGTTAGAATTAAACTCCGACCCGGAACCTTAATTAACACACATCACGATGCATATATCATGTTAATGCGGAGGTAATTTGCATAATTAAAGAGGAAATTTACATTTACATATCAAGCCCATATTTCATGGAGGTATGAGATCTCGGAATTCTTGTTCTGTTATTATCTACTTTTGTTAGCCATACAGTCTTTGTTATATGTCCCAGTGTTACTAATTTTTACCTCCATCAAAAATGGAGGTATTGTTTTTGGTGTGTCTGTCTGTCTGTCTGTCTGTCTGTCTGTGTGTCTGTCTGTCTGTGTGTGTGTGTGTTTCCGCAACTTTGTGGTCAGCATAACTTCAGAACGCCTTTATGGATTATGATGATATTTTATATGTTGGTAAGTCTTAGGAAGACAAACGTCAAGGTCAAATATGGGCCTCCTGGTGGATGACCTTGGTACTGCAGCACAACTTCCGGTTTTTGTATCTTTTGTCCTGAACATGCTATGGTCTTGATGTTTTGGTGACAGATTGCTTTTCCTGTCAGGAATAAGTCGTGTGAGTTTGGTCTACCTAGCAGCTTGTTCTGGAACTGCAGGGCACTTTCTGGCGAAATCTTTAAAAGCCAATAAGTCCAGATAGGAACAACATATTTTCATAATTTTTGGTGTGTAGGTAGCTGAGAGAGAGATGTACATGATTGAGTGCAAATTATGCAAATGAGGACTTAATTTGCATAATTAATGAGGAAATTCTATAATTACAGTGTTTTACATTATACTACTTTCATACATGTAATGTATGTAACCTATGGCAGGCAGAACATCAACAGATACTAATTATGCAAATTATGACCTAATTTGCATAATTTATGCAAAAATTATATGATTTCTTAATGGTGAATGATGGGAATGTCATACTTGGGACATCTGTAACTTAATAAAAAGTTAACATACATCATGATGCATATATCATGTTAATGCAGAGGTAATTTGCATAATTAAAGAAGAAATTTACATTTACATATCAAGCCCATATTTCATGGAGGTATAAAATCTCGGAATTCTTGTTGTACCCATGTTATGTTTTCTATATGTATTTTGGTTTTACATGTTGTATCGTTTTCTCGTTAACTGGCCCCCTTGGAAATCAGCAAAGAATAGCTGTAGGGCCAAGCCAGTTAAAATAAGTAAATAGATGAAATTAATAGATAAATGACTAAATTCCCAAATAAAGCCAGATTTTGAGCATATGATGGAATTGAAGCTACTAATTCTTTCAATGCGTCCGCAACATTACAGAACGCGAAACCCCAGATGATGAGCTGGTTCTTCGACGAACACACAGGAGAGAAAGGCGCTCAGAAGATGGTACAGAAGAGGTAGATGAAGTCATCTACGAATTCTTCAACAACTCCGAAGGTCGCCATCTCGCCAACACTGCTCTATCTTTCACGTATGAAGGGGCCATAGTTGAGTCTTCAGAACTAGGCTCTGTTTGGGTTTTAATATCGGTCCCAAATATACAAACTGCAAATCTGCTTCAAAAAGATGCCACAAATGGCAAGCTTGAGCGTACCATAATCCAAATTCTTCGGCAGTCTGGAAAACCGATCTTGGTCAATGGTAATCTAAAGGTGACCATAATCGAGGTGAACATTCGACCTCTGTCGCGTAGTAAGAAACATGAATTCGCAGCTACAAGCAGCCAAATGGTAACGGCGGTGAGCAAGGTCTCGACGACGAAGCCAGGAGGAATCCTCGCTGAAAGTTGGCGGACCACAATGGCTGGAATCGGCCAGCTCAAGAAGGGTCTCCTTTACATGATGTCGGCTAGCGGAGATGGTCCGGTGGAACAGGACAGCCAATCCGATCGAGTGATGGTGGAAGTGAGGTTCACTACAGACGTATGCCCGGAAGACACGGGCATCGCATCACTGCGTCATTGCCCGGATAAAGGTCCCAAATTTGCTCAGCCCTCTTCTGGAAGCACCGAGTGCCACAATATGCCCCCTGCATGGCAAAGTGGTCCTGACCCGGGTAGGTCACATCGACCATCTTTGGACCCACCAGACCAGACACACAACAACCAAACCAAGCCGAGCCACGAGCCATCTTCAACTACAAAGGAACAGCAACGAGGAGACAACAGCGCGCCAGCGAAGTCACAAGCTATAACAGTAAAGACAGCTTACACAGGTATGTGTTCGGGATGCCTAGTAACAGGTATATTGTATAGCCCTAAGTGCCCTATTGTCATACGTTACTTGTCATACCAAATTAACTATTTCAAAACCCGCAACCAGCTGTGTCACTATCACAAAAGTGCACCAAAACATTTCTGGAAAACCCATACAACAATTTTCACACTCTACAAGAATTATGACCTTGTAATTAATATGCGTTTGATTTACTATTACACAAAAATACATTGTATGTGTCTATAAGAGGCTGTTTCTACATGGCATAGAATAAAGAAATGGAAAGATATCCAATGGTTGTCGTAGCGAATCGCAGATAAGATATTGAGCCTTATGTATATAGAATTCTGTTTGTTTTTCAGCCCACGTATCGACTCTTGGTCATGTATGGTATAAGTCGCCGGGATATGCTGGCCAAGGTGCGTTTGTTGTCGATTTATTTTGTTTACCGAAAGAAAGCATATTGTTTTTGCTCAGTTTCTTCTTCCTCTTCTTCTTATGCTTCTTCTTCTCCAGAAGGTGACTTCAATGACCTGAACCAGTGTTGTGTCTGTTGCCATGATAACTAGTGTTGGGTTACATCATGTTGCAATTTTGTAGTAGGAGGGATCTATGCTCCTGTCTGACCATATACATGAATGAATGTGTTTGTATGAGTAAGAATTAACAGAGCAGACCATATGTATGCGAAGGCAAATATTATGCATTTGCCTTGCAAATGTTACCTTAGTTTAGTGCTTCACACCATAATCGGTTTTCTTTTACAAATGGGTCAGATAAGAAAGGTGAACATTTTCAATTTAGTAAAAACATGTTTTCTGTTACTTTAAGCCTCTGAACGAATTCTTGATCTTAAATGACGCATGTAGAGCTACAGTACAACTTGTGCATCATTTTCAAACAGTTGATAATAATGATCATCAACATTTCTTCTAGATTTGCGCGTGGATCGTACAGTCGTCCGTTATACTCTGTTCCTGGAAACACTGATAGAAGAAGGTAGGTGCATCGTCGCTAATTCCACCATCTCAAACATGCAATAACGTTAAGAGATGGGACTCGTCTAAAACCGGTCTTCGACTTCGTATACAGTTTAATTTTTTTGCACAAAGGTAACTTAGTTGAGGGCTAGCTCAATATCTTACATTGCCATGCAAGCCATCACCACAGATTTGCCTTGTTTGCCTTTTATATGTACCAAAATTCTTTACGATACGATTCTATTGCCGGAGAGAATGTATATATACACTCGACAGCATCATTAACAAACATGAATCCATACTTAACATTTACCTATCCTGTTCAGGCATGTGGGACCAGTTTGAACAAGTGACTGCCATGGCGCTGAAAAAAGTCAGAGATCCTGGTGGAAAAGCTTTGGTTCTGCTCGAGGTAAGATTGATACCAAATGCAATTTGTGTCTTTTCGAATTTCAAAATGCAAATTATGCAAATGAATACTTAATTTGCATAATTAAGGAGAGAATTCTATAATTACAGTGTTTATATATATAGTACTTTTATACATGTAATCTATTTAATCTATGGCAGGTGGACAATCAACAGTACAGATACCAATTATGTAAATGATGACCTAATTTGCATATATTATGTTAAAATGTAGATGTCATTTGCATAATTAATAAGGACAAAAACTCATATTTCATGGAGGTATGAGATCTCTGAATTTTGGTTACCTATTGCAATTCAAGTAACTTAACAGCATTTTCAATTTCTGTGCATTATGGAGAGGGCCAACGAATGGTGTCAGATAAAATTTTCGGTAACATTTGTTCGTTCGTTTCCCCTTTAGATCACCGTGGCCCACATACTGAAGGACCAGCTCGAAATTGCAACTCGATACATGGAAGAAGTTACCAGTTTGGTGTCAACCACGCAGACTCCTCCGCATGTACTACTGGTCTACCTTTATCTCAAGTCTGCCCTTGCAAGGCAGAGATCAGAGCATATGGAAGCCACAGAATCGGTTTTCTTTGCAAAACAGGTTGGTTGTCATATTGTAATATCAATATTGTTCCCGCAAAGAAGTACGTATCTATCTAAAGAAGTAGCAATAGCTAGACTTGTTATGTTTACCGAAAGGAAACATATTGTTTTTGCTACGTTTCCTCTTCTTCTTCCGTTCCAAACACTGACCTCTGACCTGGCCAGTGACCTGATTTGTTGACGTCTCTCACCATGGTAACTGGTGTTGGGTTACATAATGTTGCAATTTTATAGTAGGAGGGATTTATACTCCTATCTGACCATATATATGAATGTATTTGAGCAAGAATTAACAGAGCAGACCATATGCGAGGGTAAACATGATGCATTTGCTTTGCAAATGTTACCTTTCTAGTTGTTTATTGCTTCTCCTTTATTTACAGCTCATCGCAACGGTTCAACCGGGGCGGTACACGGGGTCAGTGAACTATCATGCCGCCCTGTTCTTGCTCAAGAAGAATTGGAAAGAAATGGACGAACAAGTCTTCTTAGAGGCCAAGCAAAACCTGGTGCTGGCGATTGACCATTACGAGCGGGGTATTTCAGGTGAATTAAATCTATATTATAAATATATAACTTGTTACATATAACTTGTTATATATGTCGCCCATGGACATTTGTTGGATATTTTGCTAATGTTTTCTTGTCCTTTTTCAAATGATACTGGTAGATGAAATGTACGGAGCTTCGTGTTTGAAGAAACAACAGAGGGCGTTCATTCGACTGGCTCTGCTGTTGCTGAACTGGAAGGGCCCCATGGGCGTTCCAACCCAGGAAAACCTGACGGCGGCTAAAAACTGTTTGGACCGGGTCGAGCGCAGATTTCTGTACTGGGCAAGTAACCGTCTAAGGTAAGACTTTTCATGCCCTTCTGTACTATAGATTGTAACTCATCATCACACCACGTACGAAATGTGCCCTAGGCCTGCTTGTCACTGCGTCTGTTTCATCCGCGAAGTGAAAACGATCTACAGCTGTATCTGTATCTGTACAGCCGGCGTAACCGCCCTTTGGTGGAACACGTGCACACTAGCTTCGTGGGCTCGCGGCGCGGCGGCAGCTAGCTCACACCGAACGACTTGTTACACCTAATCTTTGTACATTCAATTGCATGAGTTGTTTTAAGTTTTCTATTGACGACGCCCCAACTGTGCTTGGTGGCAACGAGTTCCACTCTCTGATAGTTCTTGGAAAATGTTTGAACAACTCAATTCTTGGTTGATGATTCTGATATTTGAAGGCATGACTGCTTCTTGTTCTTTTCTGGGAAGGCATTAGATTACTTT
>NW_017804364.1:12225-12604 GCF_001625305.1 Branchiostoma belcheri
GGATTGTAGGGGTGCCAGGAAGCAGGTTTCCGAAGATAATGATAGAACTATTTAAATAAATATGTTTGACCTGTTTTTTTGAAAGTACCAAGGTTTTTATTTTATCCCAAAAGCTAATTAGATTAGGGCATTCCCAAAACACATGAAGGTAGGTTTCTTCCTCAGACTGGCAGAATGAGCACAATGGATTTTCAATACATTTCCAAATATGTAAAAGTCTGTTTGTAGGTAAGAACTTGTGTAAGAGTCTATATTGAAAGAACCTAGCTGATGGGTCAATTGTACAGTATGTTGAGGAGGTATATGCCTGTTTCCAAGGGATGGGGGTGTCAAAGAGGTACAGCCATGATAATTGCACATTATGAGAAATATCTACAAG
>NW_017804364.1:12624-15841 GCF_001625305.1 Branchiostoma belcheri
TTTGGAATAGCAGAAATTAATTGTGTGTAATTTAAAGTGGTTACAAATATCCCCATACTTTGTAAAAGAATTCTCTATAAGACATAATACTACCATTAGAATTCAAAATATCATTTACAAACATAATTTTTCTATTAATGAAAGCATTAAACACAACAGGTACACCTTCAATTAAAATACTTGCATTCATAAAAAGTAATTGCTGTTTGATGTCAGCAGGGGTTGTGGGGGTCTTATATTGATATTTATACCATGCCGTTAAAGCTTCACTTAAAAAAGAACTAATTTTGAGGTGCTGTATGGATTTCAGTTGAAAAAAGGAAATAAATCAGATCCAAAAGCTGGGTGCATCCTCAAAGACCGTGCACTAAACCAGTCTTTGTTAAAATACAATTTTGGTACCCATGAGGCTTTAATGGTGAGTGCATGGGCAAATACATTGATAAGATTTAAACCCCCATTTTCAATAGAATTGTAAATTGTTTTCCTCCTTACTCTTTCAGGTCCTCCATTCCAGATAAAAGCAAAAATTTTCTGTTCATAACGTATAAAAAACTGTTTATCTGGCAATGGAAGGACCTGAAAAAGATAGGTGAACTGAGGAACAATAAGTGTATTAATAATTGTGACTTTACCAAATAGAGATAATTTTTTTCCTTTCCAAGGATACAAAATTCTATCTATTTTGGTTAAAACATGCTCAAAATTTACATTAACAATGGTATCTAATTTCTCAGGTATATGTAAGCCTAGTAATTTGATGTTCCCATCAATCCATTGAAAAGGGAGATGGGTGGGCAGTCTGAATTTTGTGTTTCTTAAGGATCCAATTCTAAGTATTTTACATTTTTCACTATGTAGGGAGAGGCCAGAAATTTTTGAAAAATCATCTAAATCTTTAACAAGGGCATAAAAGGAGGTTAAATTAGGAGAAAGGCATTAGATACTTAGTGGTTGGCACCTCCACCAGCTTATTAGCCATTCTGTACATTTGCATAGTCTGGACATTTTTGGTCTGTCTTCCAGCAACAGTAATGTATAAAATGCAAAATAATGCATTGTTGTCATTTATTGTTTCCTTTTCTTTACAGGTGTTACTTCTACCTGGCAAAGTCTGACCTGTATTACAGAGAGGAGAACATCCCAGGTGCTATCGCCTGCGCAGAGATAAGTCTTGATATCTCTAGGCAGTCAAACTATCCGCCTGAAGTTGGCTTGGCTAAGGAAAGACTGTGTTTCCTTCGCTCCCTTGGCCTTGCATTTTCACCAGTTTAGAGATACGGCCATGGCCATGTCTATATACTTTTTAGATATATCTAATTATAAACACAAAGTGTACTTAACGTACAATACCCTCCGACAAAGGTTCAGGCTTCGACTTATTTTTGACGTGTTTAGGTGTTTTTATCGGGCTTTGTTTTTATGGTGTTATGGTGTTTTTTGGTGCTGTATTGTACAGTAAGCAGCAGTTATTGGATGGTTTAGGAGTACTCGTTTGCCAGTATATAATTTTATGTTGGGATAATATTGTGACTTATACTTTTCACATACTACGATATCTTATAAAAAATAATATGCAGTAAATGAAAGATATTGTTATCATGACTTTGTCAATCTGTTTAGTAATTTGTCATGTTGTTGATCTTATGTAACCTGTATTTTTATAGAAACTCTCGGCCGGGGGTTTATGACCCCCACCCCAAGAGGGGCGGCCGCGATCTTATGTATGTGACCAGGGATTTAGAGATTTTTACGATACGTTGTTACTAGTTGTGAAATGCTTACACGCTGTTTACACTATACTGTTAAAAGTCTGCAGTGCAAAATATAAACCTTCACGGAGAATTGTCGCCTATGGTCACTTGTTTGGAGTGTGTGTGTGTGTGTGTGTGTGTGTGTGTGTGTGTGTGTGTGTGTGTGTGTGTGTGTGTGTGTGTGTGTGTGTGTGTGTGCGTGCGTGTGCGTGCGTGTGTGTGTGACCATCTGTAATACTGTTCCATCTCGTTAGTGGGCGTCTGTGCAACAAGATAGCTAGAACGCAACACAGATTGTCATCTTAAAGCTAAGGTCCCAATTGGGAAAAGGGGCCCTGGCGGGTAGTTCCCGGGCTGTTTTTTACCACTTTCGGGCGGGACCCCGACGTGGCCCCGCGGGGCAACCTGCGGCTACCGGGCTATTTTTTGGCCCGTCGGGGCCCCGAGAAGAATTTAATTCTGAGTTAAATTCTACCCGGGCCCCGCTGACAAAAAGACGCCGTGACCTCATCGTGAGAACACCGAGAGGTACCCCTCCGGTTGCCGGCAGTCCACCGGGACACATTTCTTACGTCACAGACCAGATGAACAGAATAAAGGTGTGTACTTCGTAAACCCGGGTAAAATGTGTGACCTCACAGATCAAATTATCACAACAAAATCGTGAATTCTGCATTACGTATAGGTCAATACAAGACATCGTCAGAGAATCTGCTGGGTACCTGACGGGTGCCTGCCGGATACCGACCAAAGAGGGTGACAAATTTGTAACAAAATGCTACTGAAGGAAACTTTTCATTGTGACCACGACAGCCGATGCCCGCCCGACTCCTGAACACGGCCGGGGCCAGCCGGGGCTACATCCCCGACGGGCACCGGCGTAATTGGGACCTTAGCTTAAATAGGGATTTATCCATGTCGATACCTGGGGCACTAATGTACACTAAAATATAATATCACGCAATCAAATTGCCATCCCATAATGTTTTACCTACTTCACTACAAGATGAAATGTGTACTTGGCAAAATGCATTGTACATTAAAGCCACTAGTTCATCTTTTTCCCCAAAAAAAGTTTTCGACCATACTACTACCATACTACTGTAAATCGTACAAAATGAGCAAATATATGTCTTATGTTGCAAAAAAAAAAAGGTATTGGAAAATGATACTAACGTCATAGGATGACGAAATCAATTCAGGAAAAGAAGAAAATGTGAAGAAATGAAAATGAAGAGTTTATTATTATTCGCCATACCATACTCTGTGTATGTAGTAATTTGTTCAACCTTTATCACCTCCCCTCCCCCCTCAGTGATACCCCTTGCGGGTTTTCGAGGGTATGCCAGACGAAGGCGAAGACGAAGATTTCATAATGAAGGCAAGTTTTGCCAAACTTTTTTATTCGCACGCTCGCATCAGTTTTGGGGTTCCCAGAGGATGTCATCCATGTCAACATGGCC
>NW_017804365.1:0-1993 GCF_001625305.1 Branchiostoma belcheri
TGTCGAAGGGCAAGGGAAAACAGCCGGCACGGCTCTCTTGCCAACTTCATAAAACAGATCATAACAGGAATAGAATGTGCCTGACATTATCTCTTGTTACATCATATGCCTTCGTAATAAAATGGAATCAGAAGTTATTGGCATTTATTTTCAGTCCAAATTTTCAGTGGTTTTATTGCTCAATAGCAAGGAGCTGCCACGGCACACTTCCTGCGTCACTGCTGAAGTACTTCCTGCGTCACTGTTGAAGTACTTTCGAAAGTAGGCCCTCGGTTACTTTTGCGACGCACCAGTTCTGCCTGCCTCTCTTCTTCAGCTACCAATGCCAGAAGACCTACATGTAGGTTGTCACCAATCTCAATCTCAGACGGGCTTGTAAGTTGTTTGCAGGTTGCACTGAACGCTGCATCGCCAACTTCAGTCTACTCTTTACTTGACGTGTACTCTTTACTTGAAGTGAACGGTAGCAGGCAGTGCAGCGCTTATATATGTACCTGCTCAAAAACACGAGAGGAGCCCGTCGGGATCCCGCCAGGAACCCGCCGGTCGGCACCCTACCACACGCCGCACGGGTCAAGACGGGCGACTGACCGGGCACCGGACGGGTCCCTGACAGAAACCGGCCGCAAAAGTTTATGAATATTAATGAGAGCCGCCGGCCGGAGCACAAGCAGGCCCCGACAGGGAGCCGTAAAGGAACATTTAATTGTGACCCTGACAGTACGGCGCATGCTCGGCGTCATGACGCCGGCCGGCGTCTACGCCGAGGACATGCCGAACGGGCGCCGTTTCAAATGTGACCTAAGCATAAGGTAGAAATACCCAGTGTTTTCGGTTAAACGGCATGCATCCAAAACAAACTACTAAGTAAATGCAATATAGTAAATCGTAGCCTGAGATTCAGACCCCGGTAAGCAGGATTTGAGATGACTGAGCAGTCCACGTCTGGGTGCTATAACAGTTTTGGACCAGAAGAAGGCAGGAGGCAAAATTGGGAAGGCTGAGAGGCAGTACGGGTTAGCTGTTAAGTGGCAGAAATATGTTTATTAGCTCCATGACATGCCATGGAGGTTATATTTTCAGTTGCGTTTATCTGTCTGTCTGTCCGTCTGTTGGTCAACAAGATAACATAACATAATAATGGTCGGATAAAGAGGCTATATAGCCTATATAAATCCGCTTCTTAAGCTAAACATTAAACAACACAATTAAAGTTCAGTTCTAAGCACAAATGTAAAGTTCAGTTCTAAACACAAATTTAAAGTTCAGTTCTAATATAAAGTTCAGTTCTAACTATAGAGTCCAGTTCTAAATATAAAGTTCAGTTCTAACCTAAATATAAAGTTCAGTTCTAAAACTAAAGTTCAGTTCGATAACTCAAGATGTTATCTCTCTATTTGGCTGATATCTACTCTATCCAGCCGCCACCCGAAGCCTGGTAGAGGCTAGCGCCCGGTCGGCAGTCTAAAACTGTCGCAAAAACTAACTCTCTGGCGGAACAACTTCCATTGCATGTTATCTCTCTATTTGGCCAGTTTCTACTCTTTCCATTCACCTCCCGAAGCCTGATAGATTCTAACTTTAAGGTACTGGCGCACTGCAGGGATAGCCCAGGGGTATCCCGTACATACTGCGTTATTCAGGTTGTGAAAATTGATCTTAATTGGCCGCTGCTCTTTCTGTATAGCCGGTATAACCGCCTTTTGGTGCAACACATCTTTGGTTGTATGCTGTATCATAATATAAATAATAATATTATTATTTATTGACACAACAAAATTACATAATAATATGTGAGCAGGACTTATGGTGGCGAAATCCTAAGAAATTAAAAAAGTTCGGGTATTTTTTGCCATCTTATTTACCTCTTATAATTGGTTGTCCGTTGTTGCATAATCTATATCGACTAACTTTCGTGGTGGTGGATACGGCTTTTGTAATTAGTCGTAGCTGCAAATTGGGCAGCGTCTGAAATCGTAGTCGTTAAGTTGTG
>NW_017804365.1:5257-11475 GCF_001625305.1 Branchiostoma belcheri
CTGTGAATGTTGTGAAGAACTATCATGGACCGCCCCCAGGTGGGGAGGGGGGCGCCATGTGCTCGGTTCTGGACGCCGTCCTCTTGCGGCTGGCGTGCCTCGAGGAGGAGCGCGAGCGCTCCTCCCGCTCTTCGGGAGCTCTTGAACTCTTGCGTCGTCTGTCCTCGCGCTTCGAGCCCATTTTACCAAGAGAAAAACACCGGGGGTGTGTTGCCAGAGGCTCAAAAAATAAAGACTGACCAGTGCGCATGCGCAGCAAGGAATCATGGGAGTTTATTCTGGGAGCTACCAAGTGAGAAATGGGGGTGGTCAGGCCCACTACACCTTATGTCATTCCACTGAAGGCTGACATACGAGGGAATGCGGAGACAACTGCCATCTCCTCGGCGCTAGCACGGATCGTATGGCCATATGTTGTTTGTTTACATTCTTTTTGGGAGCCTCCTAAAAATACAGCGGGCCTGGCTCAACGTTTTCTCGCGCTGCACTGACTCACCGGAAAAGCGATGCTAATATGTTGAAAGTTATTGAAAATGACTATCTCCATGAATCTAAATTATTCATATTTTCCGTTTTGGCTCAAAAATCTTACATAACATCGCTTTAGAGTGTTCCACCCGTAACTATCTGATCATTTTACCGCGTTTCGAAGGGAAATGTAAAGCTGTAGCGCTCCCTGCTATGGAAAAATTGATGCGCCAGACAGTATAACTTGATTACGCCATGTGTGACGTTACAATGATGCATGCAACTGATTTGTTGCTTGGTGAAGCAGATTAAAGCCTGATTCTATTGGAGGGGGGAAATTCTGGGATACAGAAAAAGAGAGTTGAGGAAAACCTACCCCCCTGGCTGACACACTGAGGGGTTGTAATTATGTTCCCCAAAGATGAAGTTCATTGATACCTCCCTTGGGAATTGAGAGCCAGCCTCATACCCAGTGTCTGTGCCCTATCCCGAGGCCTGTACAGCAGTGTGCCAGTATACCTACCAACATCACATGACTTTTTACAAATTTCACAGGGGTCTATCTATCAACCAGTCTCATTCAGTACTCACCATAGTCTGTTCTACCACTTTGAAGAGAAAAAACTACATTCCAATAGAAAATTTTCTTTTTCTTTCAACTTTTATACCAGCTATCCCACTATACTATACTAATGAAACCCCCAAAATTCACACACATACAGCTAAGAATACACAGCTGGAAACCCCCTGCACACCCCAAATCCCCTTTCTGTAACAGAATATGTTGCCTGTATTACACCCATGCCATATACAGCAATATTCATCCTTATTTTCGTCCCAACAAACAATAAAAATGACTATTTTTGTGTGCTGAGGGGGGGGTGTCCCTGAGGCAGGGCACATTTTGATTGACAGCTGTTAATTGGTGAAAAATACTATGTTATAAACCATCATAAATCACTTAGTCCATCATTTGCAACAAACCTATATGACTTTTGCAGTCATCTAAGCTTTCCAAGCTGTTTGTTGCAACTTTTAATTATCCAGTATACACACAGCCCATAGGTAAATAACAGCATTATCATACTGAGATCACACTTTTGCTAAGAAAACATGCAAAACATGCACCCATATTCTCCAAATCAGGTCATCATCTAACAACAGGTACCAGTAGCTGATATTGAAAATAAAAATTACCAAACCTAATCCAGTTAATGAGTTTGGGTAAAGGGGGGGGGGGTGTTCACTGAAGGGCAGACAGTACTATTAGATTTGTCCATAGGAACACATGCTTAAATACACTATTTCAACACCTCATGAAAATACTTGCCCATACTTCAATCTCAAAATTTTTTCTGCACCAGGTAGCAACAAGGGTCTGATTCTCAAAAATAGAAAGGAAACAGGGGGTTGACCATCTCAAATTCCCGTCACAGCTGATGATAGTAACAAAACCTCAACTTTGACCTACATTTTCCATGGTATCCATCCGCCTGGCCAGACAAGACCTAACCACTCACATCTCTCACTACGCCCACTAAACTGGTGAAATAAACAAAACTTGACCAATGTAGGAAAGTTTAGACCCTACCTGTGCCTTTCAGCCCAAAAATCTCCAAAATGGACCAAAACAGGAAGAAAAAAGGATTTTCAAAGGTATTAACTAGGCACTACAATCGTGTCTGCCCTTAACCCTCCGGTGGACTGACTCTAAAAACTGGCAAATTCTACAATCCCTACCCTCGTAGGAAGGCCTGGCGGAGGCTAACCCAAATCTATCGCAGTACGTTTAAAGAATGCGCGTCAATTTATTACACCGTTAATATTGTTGTCGTCTTCCTAAATTTATAATTAAGCGTTGTCGGCCCTCCTGCATTTACCGTGAGCGTAACTAAGCTAATAGCCCATTATGATAATTTCTGCACATGTCCAAAATATTGTTTACCTTTAGGGACAAGTACACAGTTTTTTATTAGCCTAATTGTATCAGTTATGTGCACGGGAAAGTATGGTATATACAAATCTATATGCACCTTCAAAGGCTAAAAAAACTAAAGTCATGCTTGTTTCTACAAGGCACACGTGGATACTAAATGTTTACAATAGCACGCGTCTATTGTTATGTACCGTATCGAACCGTCTGTTTATTTGTTTATTTGTTTATTAGAAATCACCACAAGTACAAACATACAAGTGGAAGGGAGGACAAAACAGGTGAAGTTGACACCTTTACAAGTTGTCCTCCCAAACACAACAATATAAATACAATAGTCATAAAAATGCAATACAATACACTGCTATAGAATATCATTCATTATATACAATTGTAATAATATTACCCTAAACTAAACTACTGTAAACTAAAGCGATCGCTTGAATGCCAGAATGATGGGCAATTGAGTGGCTAATGCACCAGTATTGCGGAGATCAGGACTCAGCTTGTTCCAGGTAGTAACCAGTAGGAAGAGCTGAAGGCTGATGTCCTAACTCTAACTGGAGTAAGCATGTGCGATCTAAAGTGTCTTGAGGGTCGGGATGGAAAAGAGACATACAATCGGTTTTGTCTTAACAAAGACCGTCGGCCCAATAAAAGCTGTATAAATTGTTTAATTTTAATACCTTGCATGATATGTTGCTCTGCTTAGCTTAACGAGGCATCATCAATTTTTGGACCCAAAAGTGAACCCTTCGAGGACAAAACCATCATGGTAAAACATATACAACCACCTCTTAGTGCATATTTGCCTCATTACTTCGTGTTTCTGCCAGAACAGCAGGATTCGTTACCCTGGGCGACGCACTAAGGTAGTACTCCCCACTGTGGCTTCTCCAGCAGCTTGAATAGTGAATTGACCTCCAATAAATACAGAAGAACTTTATTGCGCAACAGATGTAGCGGGTACAACGTATGGCAAAATGATACATACATAGTTTGTGGTGTCAACATACACATATGGTGGTGTTGAAAATATATCTAACAGTTCTACTAACTGTAATAGGAATCTGGTCTGCTTCATAAACAATGTATAACAAAAGAGAGACAATAATTATACTAATCTAAATCTATTAATACAATGTAGTAATAAATTGTGTCAGGAATTAATTACGTTTTCTCGTTTTGTCATGGAATTGTGTACAAATTGGCCTACATAAGTGGAAATGTTGACAGGGCATGATAGTAACATATAGAATAGCTCTGTCTTTGTATGGGGTAGTGTTATATTGGTCTTACATGTAATATGTTGTAACAATTTTCGTCGGTTTTCATCATAGGTTGGGCAATCTATTATAAAATGTAGATCGTTTTCAACGCCTTTATGACACGTGGGACACAGTCTCTCATTGACACAGTCTCTCATTAACTCATAAACATCCCAGACTGTCTCAGGCCCAGAACAAAAGGCATGGGCAGAATGATTTACAATTTTCGTCCCTACATATTGTTTGTCAATGCTATGGGGTGGAGACAAATTACCATGCGACAGGAAAATTGACGTTTATATGTTCGGACGACCTACTACACATTTCACCATGGCCAATGAAAACAACACGTTGTGTCACCTCTGACATTTTAACTCCTGAACCTTGCATCTATGTCAGGAAAATGATCAGAGAAACGGAGCAAACATAAAATGCACAATAGGATAATCTAAGAACCAGAAGCAACACTTAGCTGTTTGATTTCGTGATTCTTGGATTTAAAAATTCTGAACTGGAGGACAGACATGAACACATACATAGTCTGATAGTGTGATAAAGCACAGAGATTTGGAGTAATAGTCTTCTGTTTTCATTTGTCCTTTTGCTGAACTTACAAATATAATATTTCCATTACATATAACCATGTCCTTTTTTTGTCTCACAGTAAGTAATAATTACATCATTAGCAGATTGCATGTAGATCTTAATAATGCCATTTTCAGAAAATGTATGGGCGATATACAGATTTCATAATATCATAACACTTGTCTATTATAAAGGACCATTTTTCTGATCCCCAATCTTTTTACAGGAATCCTTCTGGTGTCTGACGTCATACGAGCGTCATCATCACCTCAGAGATGGCGTGAGGTCCATGAGAACAAATCGTTGCCATGGCAACTGACTGGGACTACGCTTTCACTGTCATCATCGGAAGTACGTTTTTCTTTAAAACTTCTGTTTTCTGGTAGTGTCAGTCGTACTGTTATTTCGTGTTTCACATCCTGTCTTTTTTATCTTCTTTCTTTCTTTTATTCTCTTTGGCCATGTTGATTTGATTATATGGATGACATCCGCACGCGCATGAATTTTCGGCCGTTTCCAAAAAAAAAAAGTTTTCAACCATACTGTAAATCGTGCAAAACAGTTGCTAAATGAGCAAAAATATACCATAAGTTGCAAGGAAAACATGTAGAAACAATACCAATGTCGTAGAATGCCAAAATCAAAGGAAAAAGACAAAAATGTAAAGAAATGAATTCGATGAGTAGATTATTCGCCATAACATATTCTGTGCCATTTGTTCAACCTTCATGACCACGTAGATTTCATAGTGAAAGCAACTTTTTTTTTGCAAAACTTTTTTTTATTCGCACGCGCGCATCAGTTTTGGGGTTCCCAGAGGATGTCATCCATATAATCAAATCAACATGGCCTAAAATTGTTTAAAAAATCTAGAGGAAATGTGACATGCGGACAAAAGAAAGGAAACACGTTTTGAACATTGCTTTTGAGTTCCTCAAAGTTGACAGAAATCCCTTCGGAGCATGAGCAACCAACGCCAGAGCCCATTTTTGTTGATAAGACTGTGGTTTATTTGCTTCAAGTAATATTGATAGCATCTCAATACTGTACATTTTACCTTCGCTAGAAGGTTACGTTTTGGTAGCATTTGTGTATGTGCATGGGGGTATCTGGCTTAGCACGATTACTCAATAAACTGTGGATGAATTGTCATGAAACTTTGTAGGTGGCATGGGTAGATCTTGATGAGACCTAAAAATTTATTAGATCTCGAGTCGATATCTCGAGTTTAACGCTTCCAGAAATTTTTACTTCATACTTTGAAGCTCCGCTGCAATCAATACAAAAAAACCCGCCAGGAGGCCCATTATCGAACATGCATGACCTGTGTCTTTTCTGTCCCTGCCTAACCACTAAATATCATTAACAACCATCAGCGTTGTTGTACACAAACAAAAACCAAAAGATGAACAACTCTCATTCGTAACGTACATGTAGGAACGTGATGGGATAACCATTTTCGAACATGAACCTCTGCTCACCTACCAAATTTTCGAGATATCTTGCATACATGCAATCGACAAATGCACAAAAAGTCCGCTAAAATACGATTAAGAAAAAGCCAGGTGCACCATTTTTCGACTTGAACTACATTTTTATAACAGCTAATATCCTCATGAAAAGAATAAAAAAAAAATCCGTCCACAAATAATAGTTATGACGTTGACCTTAATGGGGACATGCCATATCTGCTGCAGCATAATCTTCAGATTACATCTCTTTCTGACGAAAGCAATAACTTTGTCAATTCCACGCTCTCCTCTTCGTTTGCAAACACAATTATTTCTCTATTCTCAGCAAAACACGTCTCAAAACGTTACATAGATTGCTTAGGCCACACCAATTTAATTTCTTGGTTAACGGATTCGCCCGCTTCATTTTTTTTTGATTTGCAAATAAAAATAAAAATTCAGAATCAATTGCAAAATGCTCATATTTTGCCCTGAACAGTTGAAAAGTCCTTT
>NW_017804365.1:11495-20604 GCF_001625305.1 Branchiostoma belcheri
TAAGAAAAAGCCAGGTGCACCATTTTTCGACTTGAACTACATTTTTATAACAGCTAATATCCTCATGAAAAGAATAAAAAAAAAATCCGTCCACAAATAATAGAGTTATGACGTTGACCTTAATGGGGACATGCCATATCTGCTGCAGCATAATCTTCCGATTACATCTCTTTCTGACGAAAGCAATAACTTTGTCAATTCCACGCTCTCCTCTTCGTTTGCAAACACAATTATTTCTCTATTCTCAGCAAAACACGTCTCAAAACGTTACATAGATTGCTTAGTAAGAACAATATTTCCGTTGCTGCATCTTGATAATCTTCAATTTTAGTTCATAAAGACAAACGTTAGCGAACATTAACATTAACATGGAACATTAATATTGCAGTTATCATCGTTGCGACGGTCATTGGTAACCTCCTCCTTATTGTGGTCATCCTGAAGAACAAAGAATTGAAGAAAGCCATCAACATCCCCCTGGCTAGTCTTAGCAGTTCTGACATCATCTTCGCCATCTTGCTTTGCTTTTGGGCCCAGAATCACGTGTACCCCGAATGGGAGACTCCAGCAGCACTGTGCTGGCTTATTGGGTACCTTACTCCTGTGATATGGGCCGTGGCATCATGGCACATGCTGTGTATCGTCCTTACGTCTTACTTCAAGATCTGTACCAACAGTACACGTCTGAAGTCCACACGTACGGTCGGTATCATGCTCTTCTTCACATGGTTGATTCCCGCTGTTACTATCTTGCCTCTTGTGATCATTGAAGAAGTGAAGTTAGACCCGAAGCTGAAACAGTGCGGAGTGTCAATGTCGGAAAAACTCTGGGCAAAATTGCTTGTGATCTTGATAAACTTCTTCATCCCGTTCATTGGGGCCTTCGTCTTTTACGGTCTCATCGAAAACCATGTGAGAAAGAGCAAGGAACGTGTTGAAGCTAACAAAATGGCCGGCCTCAAACCAAACCGTTTGGCAGTGCAATACTCTCGTGGACAGAAGGATGATGCTTCTCCTTCCACGAGCAATGTAACAATCACAACGCCTCCACAAAACCCGGAGGATAAAAATGTGCGAGATGAAGAAACAGACAATGACGGTGTAGGATCGGAGATGTACAAAAACTCCTCAGACACATCAAGTGATGAGGAACAAAATGTCACAAAGTCAACTGGGGTCCATATCACGTCCCCACCATGTGACTGTGTCCCTGACTATGCTGACACCACCCCTGACACCGCCCCTGACTGTGCTGACACCACCCCTGACACCGCCCCTGACGTGTGCTGACACCACCCTGACACCGCCCTGACTGTGCTGACACCACCCCTGACACCGCCCCTGACTGTGCTGACACCACCCCTGACACCGCCCCTGACTGTGCTGACACCACCCCTGACACCGCCCCTGACTGTGTAGTAGGGGAGGGCGAGAAAAAGCCCACACCAAACGTTAAGAAAGGCAACGGCTGTGTTGTGTTGGCTGACGACAGAATCTTAACATTAGATGATGACGAACCACAAAACAGTGACCTCGCCATGCCAGATAAACCCAAAGGCAGTTTCCAGGCTACTTCCTCACCAGGCACAAGTAAACAACGGCGCCATGTTGGTCAGGGCCAGAATGCACATGAAAGCCAAAAAAACAATGACAACACTGAGCCGAAATGTACGATCATAATTGTGCCTGCAGAGCTAGATCAGGCAGATATAGATGAACAAAAGCAAGCTGTCCCAGGCAACAGATCACAAAACCGTATCAAGAAGAGAAAGTCTGCCGACAGAATGCTAGCCAATATGAGGATAATATTACTTCTCGTCTTCACCCTCTGCTGTCTGCCCATTTCCGTGATGGTGTGTTTCTACAGTTACGTCCCAACAGAAGCCTTTGCTGTCGGGCAGGTCCTGGCTTCACTTATTGGCGTCCTAAACCCGATCATTTACGGCGCGATGAACACAAATATCCGCCGAGCGTACAAACGTGTCCTGGACAGCATGCTCGACAACATAACCTGAGCTTCTGTTTGCCTGATTGGAAGGAAAAGTTCGTATTCTAGTTTTGCGGATCGAAGTCACAAAATGATTATGAGCAGACGGCATGAACATAAATGATGGTAAAAAGAAAAACGCATAGAGTTTGCATTTGTTTTCGAGTTTGAATTTCTTGCACTTATGTATGGTATGTTTTGTCATTAATTGAAGGAAAAAAAATCAAACTATATCTATATATAAACAGGATAAAAAGTTCCATTTCCATCCAAAAACACCATCAAGACACTTTTTAACGTGAACCTAATTTTTGGAGGGCTTTCATTGGCATTCTTGTGTTCCACTACATACATGTATGTACAACATGGCGCAAAACCGTCAACGTTAGATATTTCAAGAGCAATTAAAACATTGCATTGGTCAGATCCGGAGAGGAAATTAAAAGAATAATAAGTTGGTCCGGTTCTATTGAGTTCATAGCTATAACATATTAGAGAACGTGACAAGCTTAAGTTCCATCTCAGTACCAAAACACCACTTACTTTTTTAGGTACTTTTGTTTGAACTTTAAAGTAAAATCAGGACCAAATTTAAAAATGCAGTACAGAAATCTCAGGTTTTCAACACATCCGTACCTCACACTAGCCAACAGCCAATGTGATATGATATATTTATATTGATATCTAAAGAAAATACGAATATATACTATAATTCCAAGAAGGATTACAGGACTAAAATAGAATCCTAAGGCTATAAAATCCTACACCGGTCATTGCCTTTAAAATGCCAAATGATCCAAAGAAAAGGATCGACGTGGCCTTACCTTTTGTAATTGATACCTCGTCGAAAAAGGTATATTGGTACTTTCAGTGTCATTTATTTTTAAAGTACCCTACCGAAATAGAGCTAATTTGTACAGAAATGTCAGGTTTTCTACTCAACCGTACGCACAGACTTCAGACTTACAGCCTGTGTATATCACTAACCAATGTGATATGGTAGATTCAAATTGAAATGTAATACGTACGTATGAAATACGTACATATACTCATAAAAGGATCTAAACTTATATATACTAACCATGGACTTTGACTTGTTCCAATCCTACACCGGTCATTGCCTTTAAAATGCCAAAAGTCCAAAGAAAAGGATTGACGTGGCCCCTTTGGTAATGCTCTCATTGATCCCTCGTCGAAAAATATATATTGGTACTTTCAGTGCCATTTTTTTTAAATGAACGAACACGACTTCATTGACTTTAAATCTATCGGTAGGATTTCAAACAATAAGAATCTACTAGATATTGAAGCCAACAAGTGCATCATTTGTATATGACGAACATAGAAGTGTATTTTAATCATTACCTGGGACTGAACACTGAATATTAATTTAATGTTAATAATTTTGAATTCGAAATCCTACCAGATGTATCTTAAAAAAATATTTGTGTCGCTTTGTATTTATTCAAGAAATGCTGTTATTTACAACGTACGTAGAGCTACAGTTTTGTGTAACCGATTCGAAACCTTACTGCTATATTTACGGATTTTAAAATCATACCAGATGTAATGTTTTTGTTCAAGTAATGCCGTTAATTAAAAACTTGGATATTAATTCAATGTTAAGGATTATAAGACCTGATATCACATGTAACTTACATCATATCACTACTTGTGTTTTACTTGTTTAACTATATATTGTGTGAAAGGTTTAACAATAGGAGTGAGGAGTTTTAAAGTTGTCTAATTTTCTTGTATGGCTTTCAAAGAATAAGGGTCTAGATATTGAAGCCAACCAGGCATGATTTGTATGATGATATCAGATGTGCTTTTAACTATTATATGGAATGGAACACTTTGAAATTAATTTGATGTTATAAGGATTTTAACACCATACCACACGTAATGTATAGACTATTTGTGTTGTTTTTGCGAGTTTTGGGGTACGTATTCCAGTAATATTGTTATAAGTATAACTTAGTTTGTGCAAAAGATTTCACTGTGGTAGTGAGGAATTTTACTTGAACATACTTGTGGATTAGATCCGAGAAACAACATTTTCAATGTAACTTACATGTACATAAGCCGGCGTCGCACTGTTAATTAATAATAAGAACATTCGGTTGCGAATTCGCGATCATAACGCGATTTTTTTTTAATGGGGTCTTTGAGCCGGTAGGGTATGGATAGCCAGAAAATTCCTCGAATTTCAAATTCGCCAGAGTCTTATAAAAATCGCCTGAAAATCTTATTATTGATCTGTTATGTTGGACGGGCCTCAGTGTGATCGGCGAACATCAAGCGATCCCTAAAAATCGCACTGTGAACGAGCTCAAGACCATTTGATACTGTCCTTTGCGACCACCGAAAAATATGCTTGGAGACTAACAGACGAAAATATCCTTTGAGAGCTAACAGAAAGCTTTTTTCTACTGCGTTACGCCGGCTTTATGAAGATGTGTTTTCCTTTGTTGTACATGTATTAAGTTAAACACAGTTTGTAAATTTGCCACCGGAGTTGAGTATCGTTCATTTTGCTGATCATTCTTGTGAATTTGTGATAATGCTCTCTTGTAATACAAGATGACAAAGATGAGTGTATATGGAAAGATTTGTTGTAACATTGTAACGTCACCGTGTGACGGTGATGATGACAACGTTGGCACTACTGTAAAACTCACCAGTGGATGAGTGCATGGTTCAAAAGCGACACAAACTGGATTTGGTTGGTACTGCAGAGTAACTTGTATGCCAAACATTTAGGTATGTAATGGTGATCATGAGGGATGCATTGTTGTTATACGGCTATAACGTGAACTCCAGTGAACATGATTCTGTTGATACTTTGTGGAAAGTTGTGCGCACAATAAAAAAATTGCACGGAAAAAGTAAACAGTCTGTTTTCTGTTAATTTCTACTTGATTTCTTGTCAACCCTGATCAAATCTAGATGCAGAATAACAGTCTCGGGATATGTTTTGACGACATAATTAAGCGATACCTAAGTTGTTTCTATACTAAACACTTCTGTAATAAACCCTTCACTATAATGAAAGTTACAGTTTCCACAGTTCACACAGCACAGTCTATTCTAGAAGACACTATAAAATTGGTCTAGTGTATGTAATGTATGCAATACATTGATACAGTGCAAAACTGCTGTCTGAAGTATATAGATATGACCAAAATAATTATGAAAGCAAAGACATTACAGGCCTGTAGTACTGAAAAGTAATCTAACATGATTATTATGGGTTCACCACACCACGAAGTGGTGTGGTGAAACCATATTGCTTTTTCTGATGTTTCTTCTCCTTCTCCTCCTCCTTCTCCTCCTCCTGCCATATCTTTAAATGGATTCAGCTTCTTCATTTTAGGGCCTAAGGTCCTGAAATTTGGTATGGAGGTACAGTGGGCAAATACCCCTAGGCGTTTTTTAAATTATTGTGATACAGGCTTTTAGAATGGTTTTATTTGAGTTTTTTGGCTGTGTAATAGCTAATGTATTACTGTGTAAGTGTGCAGTGTTTACCACATTTGGACATGAGTCATCACAATGGCATGCAAGGCATCAACCAATAGGCATGCAGCTTTCCTCTATTCTCCTTGCTGATTGGCTGTTGGGATTTAACTGGCTTAACTTCATTTACACCTGCACAGAGCCATGCCATACTGACAGTATGTCTGTATTCAAGTGTTTTGGTAGGTATTTTAAGCTTTCCTGCTCCAGCATTGGAATGCGGGCTATGAACGCTTCTTTTTATCTTGAAAATCAACAGTTTGCATTATGCAATCCTAACCAATAATGTAGGGAATAGCTATCCAACTGTTGTAGTCTTAGTTGTATGTTACTTCATACTATAGTTATATCAATGTAAAGCATTGTTTTCCCTTGTGTTTCTCATTCTTTCCCTGCCATGTGGTAAAATGTGGTGAACCCATCGCTATATTTGCTCCAAAGCAAATATTGGCCTTTCTAGTAATATCTGCTTTTACAACATAAAAGTACACATACTTGTTATCTATACGTTAACAAAATTTCACGTTCTGAGGAAAATGGACATGTTCCCAGAACTTAACCTTCATGGTAGTGGGAGAGGGGGCAGAACATAAATGATTTCATAATCATGGTACTGATAAATTTATGGTACAGAAGTGACTGTGAAAACTGTGAACAAAAGTAGAAAAAAAATAACAGTAGGTCCCCTTAGCTCAACTTTGTTGAAAAAATACTTCTAGTTCGTCTTGCCTTCTTCACTCTTTGTCTCTCACACCTCCTTCCTTGCCTCTCCATCCCCTTTTCTGTGGCCCCTCCCCCTTCCCTTTGTCTTCCTTGTCCTCCTCATTCTGCCTTATTCTAGTTCTTCTTGTCTTCTTCTTCACTCTTTGTGTCTCCCACATCTTGCCCCCCTCCCCCTCCATCCCCTTTTCTGTGCGCTCCTTTCCCTTATTTTGCCCTCCCCATCCTGCTCATTCTGCCTTATTCTAGTTCTTCTTGTCTTCTTCTTCACTCTTTTTGTCTGCCACATCCCCTTCCTTGCCCCCCTCCCCCTCCATCACCTTTTCTGTGGGCTCCTCCCCCTTCCTTTTGTCCTCCCCATCCTCATCTTCCTCCCCCTCACTGTCACTGTCCCTGCCTGGGTGTTCAGGCATCTTCACATGTTCCCGCTCCTCTTCCATCTTCTCCTCTTTCTCCTCCTCCTCCTCCTCCTTCTCCTTTGGTGGCTGTGATGATGGCCTGGGCTTTGCAGGAGGTCTCAGCTCTCGGAACCTTCGCTGCATCCTCTGCTCAGCCTAGGATGGCATATGGACATCAGTTCATCAGTTTAAAGAAGAGTATTAAAAAAAAAGATTCGAGGAAAAACACAAAATGACACAAAGTGTAACATAAAACTCTTACCTACAATATATGTATATATGACAATAAAAAATATAGAAATGTTGCCTTGAAGATACTGTCACATCACGACTGTCACATCATGAAATAGTGAATATCAAAAGTTCTTTCCTCACAACCACTTGTTTACAAGCGCCAATGTTGTGGTGACCGTCTGTCAGCTTCATCAGGGCTATAATGACTGGTTCACAGTGCACTAAAGCTAGGTGTTGCAGTGTACAGTGCACACGTACATGCTTCAATGAAATTATTTACAGATTATCAGATACTACATCACAGATTATCCAGAAATATTGATTGATGCGCTACCATAAAATAAGACAAAAATGACCACGGAAAACTTAAATTGATCAATAGAACATTGATGTCTTCCGAATGGTATGGCCACATCAGTTGTACATGTAGGTCATTGTATGAGATTGACAAGGATCCATTGTCCTCACCACATGTGGTGTCGTGTGGCGTAAACTGTAGAGTGTTCAGAACTTAGAGGACCCTGGTTCGAATCTTGCAGTGTCACCCATCTTGTGCCCTTGAGAAAGGCTCTATTTACAACTTTACACACTTCACTCAGGTGTAAATGAGTACATTTGTACCTCGCTTCAGTTAGGGACGTCCTGTCGAATAGGAGTTAAATGGAGGTCCTGTGTTTGGGGAGAGCCACACCCCACGCACGTTAAAGAACCCACCACATCTTTTGAAAAAGAGTAGGGGCATACCTAACTATCTAGTGATTCACTACGGACTCCTGGAAGAATGGAGAGAAATTCACAATAATGGAGATTCTATGAAACAAACAAACAAACAAACAAACAAACCCTCATGGCCTCCTGCATGTGGTGCACCTGCCTGTTGTACATGTCGTACACAAACTGTGCCATGTGGGGCATGTCCTGGATTACAACTGGGGCACCATAGGGCGGATCTCCATTCTGAAAAATAGTTTTTAAGAAAGATAACATTTTCAAAGCAAAATGCATAATGAGTACAATGTACCTTCACATGGTGTAGCCTAGCAAACTACTATAAGGTGAAACTAATCCTTGCAATGTAACCCAACACCACAGGGTGTTTGCTTCAGCACCCGGTTACCATGGTGACAGCCATCTGGTCCAGGTCATTGACCTTGTGTATTTGGAATGGAAAAAGAGACAGAGCAAAAACAATATGTACAGTATTCCTTCTACGAAGGTAAACTTATAGAAGTCGTATACAACGTAACTTCCAGTATGTACATTGTAGGTACGGTTTGTGATCTGGCTATCAAAATACATTAACGTTTCTGACAAACAGCCCTACCCATTGTAAAATTTTGTTTAATATTATTCCTTTCAACTCATCTGTCCATCCCGCCAAACACACAAACATGAAACCATCAATGGTGAAAACAATACTTCCGATATAACATTCAAGTTGAAATACTAAGTACCCATAAGGCAACACCAAGTAAATTTTATGGATGACGTCCAGGCGCGCATTGATTTTGGCTTGTTCCTAGAAAAAAAAACGAGAAATTCCGCTTCCTGTAACTATGACCAAAGAGTCACGACAGTGCCGCAAATCGTTAGATTGATGTAAAACCCTTAACGCGAAATGGGTAAAGAGCACATGCTTTGTTTCTGCAGGCCTGCAAAAATGTGAAAGAAACAGGACAGGACGACAACTGCTGTTCCACCTGATTTATTGCTGTTTTGATGATGAATAAAAGACTTCTTGCTTGTTAATCTGTGTCACCTCATTCAATTTGTGTCCTAACATTTGTCGTCTCTTAGTATATTTCTAATCTAGGCATCTTGTTTTTAAGGGCCCTTCTTGTTTTTTTTTTCGCCCTCTCGCATTAGATATAGGGTCTCCAAAGGACGTCATCCATAAAATTTACTTGGTGTGGCCTAATCAAGTTATACAAGAGTGCAACATCAACTCATTCTCAACAAGACTCATCTAAAAAAAGCAAATAATACACAACAGACCAGTGTACTCACCTTGCGCAAGGTAGGGTATGTTTCGTGTGGGGTCAAATGCAGCTTCAGTGGCCTTTCCATCAACTGTGACACAGAGAGAAATCATTTTTAACTTCTTCAAATGCCTTTGAAAAATCTCTGCAGGAAAGCCTTACAGTTTGTTATTTCGCTGAGTGGTACAATTTCTCACATGGCATATCAATTTAGTTCCCTTTGTGTTTTATCAACTAATTAGTGTTAGGACTTCAATGTGAACAGCATTATG
>NW_017804365.1:20624-28826 GCF_001625305.1 Branchiostoma belcheri
AAAACAAACAAACCCTCATGGCCTCCTGCATGTGGTGCACCTGCCTGTTGTACATGTCGTACACAAACTGTGCCATGTGGGGCATGTCCTGGATTACAACTGGGGCACCATAGGGCGGATCTCCATTCTGAAAAATAGTTTTTAAGAAAGATAACATTTTCAAAGCAAAATGCATAATGAGTACAATGTACCTTCACATGGTGTAGCCTAGCAAACTACTATAAGGTGACACTAATCCTTGCAATGTAACCCAACACCACAGGGTGTTTGCTTCAGCACCCGGTTACCATGGTGACAGCCATCTGGTCCAGGTCATTGACCTTGTGTATTTGGAATGGAAAAGGAGACAGAGCAAAAACAATATGTACAGTATTCCTTCTACGAAGGTAAACTTATAGAAGTCGTATACAACGTAACTTCCGGTATGTACATTGTAGGTACGGTTTGTGATCTGGCTATCAAAATACATTAACGTTTCTGACAAACAGCCCTACCCGTTGTAAAATTTTGTTTAATATTATTCCTTTCAACTCATCTGTCCATCCCGCCAAACACACAAACATGAAACCATCACTGGTGAAAACAATACTTCCGATATAACATTCAAGTTGAAATACTAAGTACCCATAATCAAGTTATACAAGAGTGCAACATCAACTCATTCTCAACAAGACTCATCTAAAAAAAGCAAATAATACACAACAGACCAGTGTACTCACCTTGCGCAAGGTAGGGTATGTTTCATGTGGGGTCAAATGCAGCTTCAGTGGCCTTTCCATCAACTGTGACACAGAGAGAAATCATTTAACTTCTTCAAATGCCTTTGAAAAATCTCTGCAGGAAAGCCTTACAGTTTGTTATTTCGCTGAGTGGTACAATTTCTCACATGGCATATCAATTTAGTTCCCTTTGTGTTTATCAACAATAGTGTAGGACTTCAATGTGAACAGCATTATGCAACCAAATTTAAACTTGAAAGACATGCATTTGTATCATAACCATTTAGCTGTACGACAATAGTGATAATGTTACTTAAAAAAAAGATAAAAGCCTTTTAAACAAGAATTCTGAGACCTCCATGACATGTTGGTGACTACATTTGTAGTGTGTCACCATTGTGTCTACAAGTCTTTCTTTATTTTGCAAGGGAAACAACATACGAGATTACATATTATTAACAGTTATGACAGCTTAGCTGCTTTACTGAATTGTTGCTGAACAGTTACTGACAGTCAAATATCAGTACTACTGTTGGCTGTCAGCTGTGGAAACACAGCCAAATAATATGTATACACAGACTCCAGGCCTCGAAATTAACTTTTCTTCCAATTGTCCCAGCACTGTCCCAAAAATAAATTTCAATTGTCCTGAACTGAAGATGAACTGAAAGTATTGTATGACTTCAACTTGAAGTCAACTTTATTTTGCTTATGTTCACTTCCAGGTGCACTATAACTGCAGTGTAGACAGAAAATTTGGGGGGACTTTCCGGATCCAAAAGCCAGGACATGTGCCTGATAAACAAAACTAGGGCTGACATTCTGATTCAATAATTTTTCTTTTGTCTCAAAAATGTCCCAAAGTGTCTAATATTTTAGTTGTCCCAGCCTAAATTTCAGTGGTCAGTGGCCATTGGACCACCTTTAGTTTCGAGCCCTGAGACACACACAAAAGCAGACATACTATAAAAACAATACCTACATTCTTCATGGAGGTAAAAAAAAATTACTACAGATGAGTGCATACCAGGTTGAAGGCAGGTGTGAGCTCGTAGCAGTTCTGGAACAGGGAGACCCTGGCCACGACGTACAGGCCCAGTCTGGCACGAGACATGGCCACTACCAGACGACGGACATCCCTGGGGTGACAACAAGACATGGTTAGTGTTCATCATTGTTCCACACACCATACACATGCACTACACAAATTAGACTAGCGACCACAAGACCTAGACGTTACAGGCTCAATTGTTGGCAAAAAGTTTTGGATGGCCAAGTCGTAAGAATCAATTGCAAGGTCTGGTAGTCAAGAGATCAATATAAAACATTAAAATTAATGATCATGTGTTTATCCATTATCATTCAATACATGTACATGTTGTAGAGCAAAATTTATGTGACCATGTTGTTGATACAGGTACATTTGTACTTGCAGTGGTGATGAATTAATTGAAAGTTTATTGCAAATACTTGCCCGAGGGCTAATTGCAGTTACAAACAACATAGAAGGAAAATACAGTGGTATGTGAGACTATATCTACTTCTAACATTATACTATATTCTACAACATGACATGACACTAGTTTTACTGGGTTTGACTTCTTTTTTTACGCAATGGAAGACGAATTTACCCACTTCTTCTATGATATGTGGGTTCTTTGATTTTAGTAGTAAAATTGTTTTGATGAATGACCAAGTTGTTAAGCTTGTGTTCTCAACTCTCAAGATCAAGGATCACAGGTTTGATTCCTGGTATTCCTGGCAACACATTTTGTTCTTGGGAAAGGCACTTAACATGACGTTCTTCACTCCACCCAGGTGTAAAATGGGTACCTGACTTTGGGTAGTGCTGTGTACCTAAACCCACGTTCAGGTTCAGGTCCGGATTCAAGTCCAGAGGTTTAGGTTCAGGACACCCAGGGCAAACACAATGTACAAAATACATGTACGAATTGGCCATCTCAGTTAACATTTTCCAATAGAAAGTAGGGCAACATTTTGTAGTGAGCACTACACTACCAGGGTTTAGAAGCAAGAAATGTTGTTTGTGGGGCACATCTGGGCAAAACTGTGGCCAAATAATTCACAGAGGCTGACACTTGACGATACCCAATGGCAAAGTTTCTTCATTTTGCAGCACAAATTCTTTACTACAATTGAAGATTTCACTGGTGGTTTAGAACAAAAATGTGACAAGAATGTGACATGATTTTTTTTAAAGTCCAGACGTTCAGGTTTTTTAGACTTGAACCTAAACATTTTTCCAAGTCCGGGACTAGTTCCAGCATACCAGTACACAGCACTAATTTGGGGAGGTAAAAATCGGTGGAAGGATAGGGATGGTCTCCACATTACAATACCTACCGTTGACACAGTGGACTAACAAGTTGAACCCAATGCCTGAAAAAAAGCTATGAGACTACTTAAGTTTACTTTTTCCGTAGGCCAAAGCGAGTAAATTTTATGGATGACATCAGCGCGCGCATTAATTTTTGCCTGATTTTGGGAAAAAAGAAAAAGAAATTTTGTTGCCTTCCGACAGTGGTCAACATGCCGAAAATGGTTAAAGATGTCTGTAAGTTTGCCATGCCAGAAGGTGCATGGCAGATAACTATGAAGAGAGGAGACAAGACAAGGCTCTGATTTAATGTTTTGTTTCTAACTTTGATGCAGCGATATGTGATGCTGGCTGTGTACATGTGATGTTCCCACTGAATCAAAACCATTTGTACAATGATTGAGTTTTTTCGGCCCGTCTTGTTTTTTTTTCCGCCCGCTCGCATTAGATTTGGAGTCTTCGGAGGATGTCATCCATAAAATTTACTTGCTGTGGCCTAAGAGGTAGGATGCTAAAGAGGCTACCTGAGATGTCCCACAGCCTTGGTGCGCACCAGAGACAGGAGGATGTAGTCATTCTGCTGACCCTGGAACCGATCTACTGTTGTGACCTGCAGGGTAAGTTTACAGTTACTGTCAGTAGCTGTTATAACAACACACTACATGTACATGTACATGTATATATAGCTCACTAGAATAGTAACATTTGCAAAGCAAATAGAAAGTACATCATGTTTTCCATCATATATATGATCTAGCCTAAAAAAAGTATACTGCTTTGTTTAGTCTTAGTCAAAACCCATTCATACAAGTATGACGAATGGTGACCAGTCCCTGTCCTGGCACCTGCTAAGTAATGTAAAATCCAACTGTTACAACATGCATTATAAAGTGTCTACTATGTCACCAGTTACCATGGTGACAGACCTCTGGTCCAGGTCACTGATCTTATTTGAACAACAACAAATGGTGCAAAGAACATACTGAAGTTTCTTCATGAAAGGTTAACATACATGTAAATGTGCAACACTTTTCTCAGTTTTATGATAAAACCTACTGTAACCGAAGTACATCTTTGTACAAAAGACCCCTGCTGCTGACCTTGCTGGGCCGGCCAATGAGAGCGTTGTCTCCACACCTCTGGTTGATGACATCACGGATGAGGTGTTTCTGGCCGTTGTAGGTGGTCAGGATGCTGATCTTCTCGGCAGGGTATCCCAGCAGCCTCATGTACATGAAGATGCCCACAACGTACTCCGCTTCCGCCAGATTCTGTGGCACGGATTTCAGAATTACTGTTCAGGTCTTTTTTTTTACGGAACAGGGTCAACGGACACTCTTAAGGTGATACTACTGTTTCATATCTTACTCACTAACAATGACAAATCTAACTTTGAACATTGTAGTTGACAGGCAACTTAAATATAAGTGTGAAATTTGAAGGGGGGATCAAGAAGGGAAGCGCTGGACAGAAGAGAGTGGAAAGACTTATTTAATTTTATAGATGATATCTAGGCACGCATTAATTTTTGTCTGGTCTCAAAAAAAAAAAAGAATCATCTCCTCTTAGGCTCTGGCCTGGAAGCTATCCTCCGTAGTCCATGGTACAAATGTAGGTAGCGACAGTAGGGAGCCGGTGATAACTACGGAGGATGGCACCCAGGCTGCCGAAGCTCCATGGAACTCCAAAATTCAGTACAGTGTCGACTCATGAATGTCGCAAAAGGCCGGCATGTACCAGGTTGTCGTACAAGTCATTTTGTACTACCACAAATTCACAATACCAGCTTTATATTCCTGTGGTTTAGCAGCATTTTTTGGGGGGCTGGAATTTTCTTCATTCGCCCATTCGCACTAGTTTTGTGGGTCTTCTGAGGATGTCATCCATAAAACTAAGTCAGTGTGGCCTTACCTGATAGAAGTAAGGGTTAGGTTCAGACTCTCCAACTCCGTTGAAGTCCTCCACATTGATGAGTTGGTAGTCGAAGCAGAAGCCGGGGTTGGCTAGCCTGTACTCCTCCCAGTGTTGTACATGGGGCAGGTTCCCCAGCTTCTTGTACCGCCAGTTGTACAGGTTACAGATGCTAACAAGGAAAAGAGCACATCAGTACAGACAAACATTACATTCACAACATCCAAACTGGTGGATGTAACAACCACTAAATATCTGATACCAGCCCTGAAAGGAAGAAGAAACGGTCATTGCTTCAAATATCAGAGTTCTCAACCAAGAATTGAGGGGTTCAAAACTTGTATTTCCCAAGAACTATCGTAGAGTGGAACTTGTTGCCACCAAGCACGGTAGGGGCATCATCACTAGAAAGTTTAAACAACATACTCCTACAATTAAATGTACAAAGATTGTGTGTAACAAGACAGTCATTCGGTGTGATATAGCCAGCTGCAGCCGTGCCGCGTGCCTGCGAAGCTGGAGTGTTATGCTTAAGGGCAGTTTTACCGGCTATTCCGATACAGATGCAGATTTCAATAAATGAATGAAAGACGTTAATTGTACATTTGTGGTTTTACAAGTACAGGAACTGGTAATCAATAAACAGGAAAAAATTACATACCTTACTAAAGCTAAACGTGATCCACTATTTACACGTTAAACTTCTTCTCGCTTCTTGAGGCAGTTGTACATGTTACAAGTCATGTACAAACACATGTAGATTGTTGCGCAATGTTGCACTTCCATTGCATATGATTTCTTATCAGACTGTCCTATTGCCAAAGTTTTGCACAGGTTATGTATCCTTACAATGTGCAAAAATTACAGTCCACTTTCTTGTCATTTTCAAAATGCAAAAATATCCCGCTTCCAGCAAAAAATTAGATGCTGTTGTCGCTGTTGTGACCGATAATTTTTGCATGTTTTTATGTTTGCCACATATATTTACTACAGATGAGACAGGAGGACATTTCTACCTTGGTCTTGCTCTGCCCTGTGCATCCAGATCAACAGGAGGTACACCAAGTCTGATAAACCTGTACAGGGGAAATAAAAAGCGATTTACATGTCAGCGTGCAAAATACCTGGTTGCCCAGTTGCCCCGGGCAACCAAATTTTACTTGGGACAACCTATTTTTGAACCTAGGTAGCCCAGTGTGCTACCTGAATTTTAAGAATGCTCCACCCCCCCAAGAAATCATGGCCACTTGGCTTGCACCACTGTAGCCGGCAGATGCTTTTTTAATTTTAGGTATCAATGGCCATTACTAGTATCAGTTAACTAAAGGCTGTTAGAAATATTGTCAAACGCTTATGTATGTAACATTACTGAATTTGAGGAAAGTAGTAAGTTAAACTTATAGGTGGGGCAACCTAAAATTCTGATGGGCAACCTAATTCTTGCCATATGTTGCCCACTGGGCAACCTGGTTCAAAAAAGTATTTTGTACACTGCATTGTAGTCTTTTATATGCATGTACTGGCAAGGTACATGTACTGTACATGTATACATTGTACAATGTATTACATGTACCTAGGCCATGGTACATGTAACATTCCATACACGTGTTCCGGTCAGTGTGATAACTTGGTTATCACACAATGTTCTAGAGGCTTCCAAAAGTTCCATTTAATAATTCAAACGCCCAAGTTTACCACTTTCGAAATTCAATCACCAGCTTCAGACTAGCTTCGGATTTGATGCTGTTGCAATTTTTGTTTAAGGACACCAAATTTTCTCAACGGTAGGCACATTGTGTTTTCCATTTTTATCCAAGATTTTTCTGATTCGTATCACCGTCAGGTAATTGTAGGAAAACTGCTCACTTTGTCATTGAATAAAAAGTTATGTTTAATTTTTTCCTTTGAAATTATCCTCTATAAAACACAGGAAATGCCATTTCAGAAGATTCGAGTTTCAAAATTTTCCGGGGAGCATGAAACCAGAACCCCCCCCCCCTCCCCAAGGAACTCATGCCTTCGCTGGTCCATCAGACAGTGGAAGACCCCCCCCCCTTCAAAATCCTCAGGCTACGGGCATGCATGAACGGTTCAGGTACCTTGTGAAGAGAGACTGTTCCATGTTGGAGAACTTCTGGAAGGCCATGTTCTTGATGACTGGAGGCAGCTGGTGGTGGTCTCCGATCATGATCCACCTCTTCAACCTGCTGAAGCCATCTTCTGGGTTCTGCGGAACAAGCCAACAGTAGGGGATGTTCATGTACACGTTTGTTTGTCTGTTTGCTTGTTTGTTTGTATAGGATCTCCATTAGTGTGAATTTTACACTACTCTTCCTGGAGTCCGTAGTGAATAATCAGACAAGTATTTGGACCATCGCACACCAGGGCACACCCATACTCTTTTTTGAAAGGTGCGGTGGGTTCTTTAACGTGCGTGGGGTGTGGCTCTCCCCAAACACAGGACCTCCATTTAACGTCCTATCCGAGGGACGTCCCTAACTGAGGCTAGGTACTCATTTGCACTTGAGTGACGTGAAAAAAGGCGTGTAATGTGCCTTTCCCAAAGGCACAACATCGATGACTAGGTGGGGTTCAAACCCAGGACCTCTTGGTTCCGGGCCAAAAATGCTACCGCTACGCCACACGACCCCACACATACACTGTACATACATTTTGTACATGTATGACATCCATACTGTTGGGGCATACTCCATGTTTTTACGTGATCTCTCCTATAGAAGTATCAAGCATAGTGTAGTAGACCTACCTGCAGCAGTAGAGGGATGAATGTCTCAATCTCCAGGATCTGTGCAGCTTCCTCCATCAGGATGTTATCATACTGCAAGGGCAAACATTGAACTAAATCATTCCGTACTTGGATACAATCACAGTGAAGGGATTTTCCATATCATGCACCAAAAATGTACGATGTACATGATTGTATAAGGCCTAGGAAAAAACTTTTGCAGTTTCCCAACTGACCCTAAGAAAAATCAACCGACTCCGGCTTTGTTTGCTGGCAAGGTCATAAAATTTCAGATCTCATCGTGACACAAGAGTTTCAAACCCTCTGAAACGTTATTTTCACACATTCGGAAGCAAATTTTTATTGAGTAAATCAGCTGAAATATTCGTCCCTTCCCCACTACTGAGAGGCAGTTCTGATCTCAGGTTTGACATCTTGAAAATGTGATAGTCACCAGTTATATCAATCCTTATACAAATGTGGTAACT
>NW_017804365.1:28846-29025 GCF_001625305.1 Branchiostoma belcheri
AAGAAATCATGGCCACTCTCGGTTGGGTTAAGGCAGCCTATAGCACACTATGAGTAGTATTTCATACATATGCCTGTAACTTTTGATAGCTTGGTCGCACCACAACTAAACTTCACACAGTTCTAGTAGTACTTGAAACACATTGAATAAAGGTTATTTTGTTTTTACTACTTCTGGAT
>NW_017804365.1:29191-40678 GCF_001625305.1 Branchiostoma belcheri
TATCATACTGCAAGGGCAAACATTGAACTAAATCATTCCGTACTTGGATACAATCACAGTGAAGGGATTTTCCATATCATGCACCAAAAATGTACGATGTACATGATTGTATAAGGCCTAGGAAAAAACTTTTGCAGTTTCCCAACTGACCCTAAGAAAAATCAACCGACTCTGGCTTTGTTTGCTGGCAAGGTCATAAAATTTCAGATCTGATCGTGACACAAGAGTTTCAAACCCTCTGAAACGTTATTTTCACACATTCGGAAGCAAATTTTTATTGAGTAAATCAGCTGAAATATTCGTCCCTTCCCCACTACTGAGAGGCAGTTCTGATCTCAGGTTTGACATCTTGAAAATGTGATAGTCACCAGTTATGTCAATCCTTATACAAATGTGGTAACTCATAGATATGGCCACACCAATTTAATTTGTTGGTTCTCGGATTCACCTCTTCATTTTTTTCTGAAAAAAAAAAGATTCTGGTTCTGAATCAACTGAAATATGCTCACATTTTGCCCCCAACAGTTGAGGAAAGTCCTTTTCTTCCAAGTTGTTACTAACAGTTTTTCCATCTATCAATGCAGTGGTTTGATTAAAAGTTCAAAATTCATTGTTTAAATATTAACCCAGCCTTTTGTGTTGACTTCATCCAGTAGCTCCTATCCTACCATTTGGGGCTATAATAGGATGCTTAGACCTGGGTTTTTTTTCGCCCTGTCACTTCATATTTTTTCTGAAAACATCCCAGAACCAACTAATTAAATTGGTGCGGCCTAAATAAACCATTCCGCCACACTAACCTTGAAGCCGACTTCCACCAGGTCATGCCTCTTGAGGGCTGCGTGTGTGCAGGTCATGGCAATCACCTTGGCTTCCTTCACCAGCAGGTACTTGGACCTGTCCAGGCCACTGCGCAACAGCTCGAAGGCACGGAACTCCTGGAACAAGTGAATAGTGAAATATATTTGTCCACTTAGTCTATTTACACGTTGCACGAGGGCCAATGTTTTACTTGTCATTGACATTACCATAATTTATGCAATAATTCATTCATCAAGTCCATTATGTCAATTTTTATCATCTTCTGAGAATCACTTTGGGCATACAGTAGAAAGTACAGACTCATTTTTTAAGACAATTCAAGGTTCATTTTTGATAACTTTGTCATATAAGAATAGCATTAGTATCATCTGGTAGGTCCATACCACAATGCAAAAGTACAAACGTAATGAGGAACTATTGAAAGTTCACAATGATTTAATTAGCGACCAACAACAACAGCCAGCGACATGTGGTAAATAGCATGATTGTGGTCCATTCTCTTGTCTAGTTTTCCCTCTTTTCTTTGATTTTGTTATACCCCAATTAAAAACAGGTCCATTCATCCAATGAAGGGTCCATCGATCCAATCTTTATGTCTCATTACTTGACTTCAATGAAGTAAGTGGCAAACGTAACAAGACTGGCAATGAAAACATACATTGCCATGGCGACGGTGGTTGCTGTTAGGGTTATTGCTTGCATGGCACTGCCATCATTTCATGATTTTGAGGAAGACTTGACATAGTACAGATACAGTGCACTCTTCCCTGAGTGTATAGTGAACGAGCCCCGGGGTCACAGAAAGTAGGGCCATCCGGAGAGGTCTTCCCAAGGGTTTCCAAGGATGCAGGCATAGATGTGGGTCAGAGACATGCCTGTGGACTTTCCATTCCTGTGGACAAAATGCCTGTACTATTCCTAGAATTCTTGCAAACTGCACACAATACTGTACCATTAGGCTCCTCCCTGAGACATCGCCAAAAATTCATGTACTTAATATGTACATGTACATGTAAGGACAGGAAAAGTACCTGTGGTCAAGAATCTTCACAGCTATTTTATCTGACTGGAAAATAAGAAACAGACTCACCTCCAACTCCTTGAACATCTTCTTAACATGTCTGAAGCATCCCTGAGTGACAGATGGAAACAAGATCAAAAATTAATATTTCAACATGGAGAGTGACAAATTGACAAATTGAATGAAATAGATCATATCTTTATTATCAATAATGGTTTCAACTAATGTTACGTGAATTTGATCTACGTAATTGGCAGTATTATAGGAGCTACATTCAAGTTACATTATTTATTTTTCTGTTTACTCTGTTAGTTTGAGCCTTTGTTCATTTGTGAAATAATCATTGTGGCAATACAATATCAGTTTTTTGGCTAAATAAATACAATCATGAAAAGAAATGAAGTCTTAAAGGGTGATTGTGAAACTTAGAATACATATACCTCTGCAATGTCCATGTCTTCATCATATGACTTTCCTTTGAATATTGGCTGACAAGAGAAAAGAAAAAAGTCCATTCAATTAATACATGTCAATGTACTGCTCAAATAATTTTTGTTCAATACACAAAGTAGTTACATCAATGAATTTAATTTTGTGCAATGGCAGAATTTTGCCCATGTTAAAACAGTATTACCCATAAATTCTAGGCCAAGCTACATGTATAATAACAAAAATTTTACGTAGGCCATCAATGAGTCTCTGTAATACATGTAAATGGTACATGTACCTACATGTCTGACAAACTCCTGCATACATGGTACATGTACATGATATGGGTTTCAACTACATTGCAGAGCAAAATGTATACTTTTTACCTTCACATGGTCTAGCCCAACAAAACTACTGCTCTGCTTATTCTAACTCAGACCAAGGTTTCAAACACATTCACACATATTCAATGTACAAGGTCATGTATGGTGGCCACCCCCACCCCCATGCTTGTCCTGCCAGGTTTGCTTCATTAATGTTGTAATGCAACAAGAGTTGCCATGGTGACAGCCATCCGGTTCAGGTCATTGACCTTACCGGTATTGATTTGGAAATGGAGAAGAGGAAATGGAGATGTTTTAACTCTGCAAAGGTAAACATAATATAAAGATGATACGATCTAGATGATCTTAAACCTGAGCACTTCGTACCTGAGGAGCATTGGCGAAGTACTTCTCAAAGGGAAAATGTTCCTTGATGAGCTCCACACTCAGGCCCGGCCTCTTGACTTTGCTCAGATACTCCTCCCACCTGGCCAGCACCTGGTACAGAGGCATCATAATAATATTATTCTGGTTCATGGTTTGAACTGTGGATGTGCAGTGTACATGTAAATGCATGGTGGGTAATACTGGTACACACACATGTATGGAACTCGTTGCCACCAAGCATCATCGCTAGAAAGCTTCAAACAACTCCTGCAATTACATGTAAATGTGCAAAGATTGGGTGTAACAGCCTCATTCGGTGTAATATAGTCTAGCTGCCACCATGCCGCGTGCCTGCAAAGCTGTTGTGTTATGCTGAAGGGCGGTTATACCAGCTATACCAGGGCTCGAAATACCCATGTGCAATGTGCACATGATTTTCAAGATTTGCACCTAAAAATATTTTGAATGTACAATTTTGCACCTAGAGCAGGAGGGGGAGGGAAGAAGCAAAAATTACTTGGGATTTGGAACTCCCAGTTCCAAGGACAGACAACACTTACATGTATTATATATCTGACCGTTTCCAAAATCATATCCAGTTGCTTGAGTACCTGTTTTTTGACATATCTTGGATGTCTAACCTTCACCGACATAAATATAATTTTGCATAAGTCTTTCAAACTGCACCTAAAATTTTTGCCAGTGTGCAACTTTGCACGTACCTGAAAAAAAATTATTTCGAGCCCTGTATACAGAATACAGATACAGACCTGGTACAGGTAGAAGTGTCCTGCTGTCTCGCAGGTGTAGGCCACGTCTCCTGGCACCCCCAGACTCTCCTGTAGCCTGGCCACCTCCTTCAGCAGCTCCAGCCTTCTCGCCAGCACAAAGTTCACTCGGCCGTACCTGAGGGAAAACATTTTGTGGGTGCCATTTTACATGCAATGGCCAAGTGGGCAGAGTGTTCACCTGGCATAGATCATGGGTTCGATCCCCGGGCGAGTCATACCAAAGTCTTTAAAAATGGTAGATACTATATATATATATACTTTCTCTGCTTAGCACTCAGAAAGTTACCAGTAATGAAGGAAAATTTTTAATTTAAAAAAAGAAAAAAATAGAAAAGTAACATTTGCAAATCAAATGCATAATGTTCACCTTCACATATGGTCTGCTCTGTTAATTCTTACTCAAACACATTCATATATAATGGTCATACAGGAGTCTAAATCACTCCTGCTAAAAAATTGCAACATGATGTAACCCAACACCAGTTACCATGGTGACAGACGTCTGGTTCAGGTCAATGACGTTATTGGTTTGGAGAAGAAGAAGAGGAGGAAACAGAGCAAAAAAACAATATATTTTCCTTTGGTAAACATAAATAAATGAAGGCTCAAACAAACAAACAAACAAACAAACAAAGAAACAAACAAACAAACAAGTGCCTCACCTGCTGAAGTCCTTCTCTGTCTCCAGAGCCTCCTCACCGTGACCCAGACGCAGCAGGTGTCTCTCATCAATGTCCAGGGCCATGATCTTCTCAAACAACTGGTTTAAAGCCTACAGCATTCATGGAAAAAAAACAACAGAGGTTAAACAAAGTTAAGGATAATTCACAGTATTACAAAACACATTGAACAGCCTCCAATTCAGTTCCGGACTAATTTTGATTAATACTCATATCTCAGCAAACTTACTAGATGGGCTTATATCTGAAACTTTAGTTACATGTAAAAATGATGAAAGAAATATTGTGGTATTAACCCAATTCTGCAAAATTCTGAAATGAGTCCGGAATTCTGGGAACTGGAGCCAGAATTCTGGGAAGAATTTTGCATAAGTGTGGAGTTACACTTTGTACATGTGCACTTAAAGTACAATGTAGCATTTGAAAACTGTTAACCTTTTTTCAAACTTCTTGGACAAAAAAGTCTACAGAAGTACAACAAAAGCTCATGTTTTATTGATTCCATGACACGACAAATCGTCATGACATGACAAGGCTGCAACAGGAAGAAAAGTTTGTAATGGGGACACAGTTCGAGCAACTTTGTCCAGTGAGGTCCTTTCTTAATATGCATGGCTCGAAATTCATTTTTGGGAATAGGTGCACCTAAAAAAATTAGGTGCACAAAAAATTTTTTGGGTGCACCATATTAAAAACCTAATTTCAGGTCTTACTGCTCCTCTTCTGAGCTTGAATCTAGAGAGCTAACTACAAAATCTTAAACGAGTACTACGGCAAAGATTTTATTTTTTTTCTGATATATATATATGTACTTAGAGACCAAGAATAATCCAATATACTATTATGCATTTCTAATATTAAAAATTCCTACAAAAATATTTGGGTGCACCAGTGCACCCACAGAAAAAAATTAGGTGCACAATTATGGGTGCACTAAGGTGCACATGCACCCAGTACTTCGAGCCCTGTTATGTGAACTTGAAAAGTTACCTGGTTGGAATGTGTGACAATGAGAGTCCTTTGCTCTGGGAAGTTGTGATAGATGTTGGAGATGATCTGCACAGCAACGTCTGTCTTTCCAGTACCAGGGGGACCAACCACCTGTCAACACAAGCAACTCATCACAATACAAAAACAACAACATACAGAACCAGGGGTGGGAAAACTGGATCATTGGACTTGATGTACATTTCTGTAGATTGTACACACAACTTAAATAATCTGGCCATGGCAGGTAAAGAAAAAACCCTGAATCAAACTAGATTAGCCTAAATCTACATGTATGTTTGTCTCTTTCTTAACTGTGTTCAGCTTAAATTAGGTTGACAAAAAAGTTCGCGGGCCATGAGGTTGGTACCGAGCGATATAGTACATATTGTCAAGGCATAGGTCTCCATATACATGTAATCACATTAATTTTCACCAAAATATGATATAATACTACTGTACAACAATTTATTTCTTTTTAGGTCCAGGTTTAGGTCTGAACCTGGACCTGATCCTCTAAACCTGATCTGGACCTGGACCTGAATTTTCTATACAGGTACCCACCCTAACAAAACTAATGCAGCATGGAAATCTCTACCACATTGAGTTACATTACAAACAGTGTCGTAACATGAGAAGCTCAAACAAGTCCTACTAAAGCACACTAGGGACACATGAGTAAAGCACATGCGATGTTACACATTTGTTTCTTTTAAACAACTAGATGTAAATAAATAAAGTACCTTAATGCATTGTATGTTGATGTATAAAATATTTGTATTGTTTTATGTGCTGCAGTCTGTCCTGTAAGAATAGCTGTCACCCACAGGTGGCCAACTAAAGAGACTTTTTCCACAATAAACCACAAAAAGTTGTAATCTCCAAGCAGATGTTTCGGTGGCTGCCATACAGGATCAAAAACACCAGGCAGCATTTTGGGCGCTCATGTAAGAAACATGTAATTTATACATGGCCACAATGTAAGGAAAAAAGACCATGACCAAAGTATCAAAGAGTCTTGCAACATATATGCCTTGTACATTGTACATATGTATTACCCTTACCATAGTTAGACCTGGCTGCATTCCAGCTCTGATGGCCTCAACTTGGGTACTGGTGAATGGAACTGTATTCCTGCAAAAACCAACGTAATGGTTGTAGGTGGCATTTTACACTCAGTGCAATACCTGACCTATACAAAATAAAAATTGTATAGTCAACAACAGTATCAAAGATTTTCTGTGCTTGTGGTTTTAGTGCAGTGGCCAAGTGGGTAGAGTGTTCACCTTGCATTGGGTAGGTCGTGAGTTCAATTCCCAACTCATGCCAAAGACTTAGCACTCAGCATTTGGGAAAGAGTATGTAGCACATGTACAACATGTACATGTAATTAAACACACTGTGACTGCACTACTACATGTGGACTACAAATGTAGCCCCTGTGATTGTACAAATGTGTGGCCCAAGGGCTATTGAACCAGAGCTACAATATTAAAGAGTGCGATCCTTACTTTTTTGGTTGGTTGTATGGATACGGCCCCCTGTTTGGAATGGTGTAGGGCTCCACAACGATGTGTTTATTACCCTCCCCATCCGTGGATGCGCCCTCCCCACTGTCATCTTCTCTCTTCCTCTTCTTGGCCGCCACTTCTGGGAAGGTGACCTTGAACGGAGGGAGCTGCTTGGAGGGGTCATCGGTTGTGACCTTGACCTGCAGTGAAAGAAATACAATGTACAGTGTACAAAATACTTTTTTGAACCAGGTTGCCCAGTGGGCAACCTATGGCAAAAATTAGGTTGCCCATCAGAATTTTAGGTTGCCCCACCTATAAAAGTTACTACTTTCCTCAAATTCAGTAATGTTACATACATAAGCCTTTGACAATATTTCTAACAGCCTTAAGTAACTTAACTGATACTAGAAATAGCCGTTAATAGCTAAAATTAAAAAGCATCTGCCAGATACAGTGGTGCAAGCGAAGTGGGCATGATTTCGTGGGAGAGGGGGGGAGCATTCTTAAAATTCAGGTAGCACACTGGGCTACCTGGGTTCAAAAATAGGTTGCCCCAAGTAAAATTTGGTTGCCCGGGGCAACTGGGCAACCAGGTACTTTGCACACTGCATGTACTCTGCAATATTGCAGATATTCCAAAATTTTGTTCTGCAATTTTAAAGTACTTTCTGCGAATACACAAGCCTCAATACTATAACCTTCTCAAACCTACGTACTCCACAAGGAGGTGGGGGAGGCCAGAAGATTATGCACATGCACAAGCCTCAACCTAGTCTTCTGTTCTCACTCCGTGATCAAGATGTACAGTTGACATCGAAAATTTGGTGGTGCGTGTTTCTGTCTTTTAAAAACAGTCACTGATTGATGAATATTCTACTAACAACAATGTTATACAGTACTGTATTTTACATAATGATTCACATAAATATAGCTTTGTAACCCATAGCATTATTATTTTTTATTATCTCTCCCATTTTATCATCTCACAGTTCTTCAGATATAGACAGCAAAAAATATGTGCACAGCAGGTTTTTAATTGCGTGCGGTCTCAGAACCATTGAAAACCAAACCTGGCTGATCATTTCATTCTGCAAGATTGCAGATTGTATAATTTTCATCTGGAACTTGAAAATCTATCTTAGATGTGCAGACAAAAGAGGGGTATTTGGAACGCTGACCTGGTAGTCTGGGAAGCAGGCCTTCAGGTGGTCGATGCTGAGGAAGGTGTCACAGAAGTCCAGGTCTGCAATCTGGTTGTCCATCCTGGGGTGAAAGGTTTAAGTTTGCATTGTACATTATCCAGAAGAGTTAGAAATACCCACCTCAGGTAGTGCTGTGTACCGGTTAAATGGACCAGTTACGGACTTACAAAAATCTTTAGGTTCAAGTCCAAAAAAAACTAAAAAGTCAAGAACCAGTTCCGGACCTACATCATGTATTATAAAAAAAGACCATGTCACAAACCCCTTTTTGTTCCAAACCATCTAAAACCATCCATAGATTGGAAAATCTGTGTTGCAAAATGAAGAAAACATTGCCTCCGGGCATCTTCAAGTGTCGCCCTCCATGTTATTGTTACCACAGTTTCACCCATACAACATTGCAAGGTTTGCCAACATGCATTTTTTGTATATGCCATTGGTTTAGGCCTCCAGGACGTAAGTCCGGAACTGAACATTAACCTCTGGACTTGAATCCGGACCTGAACCTAGATGTGGGTTAGGTACACAGCACTACGGCCACCTGCAGTCCCCACACAAACCAATTTTTGGTATGATCTAAGGCCACACCAATTTAATTTCTTGGTTAACGGATTCGCCCGCTTCATTTTTTTCTGATTTGCAAATAAAAATAAAAATTCAGAATCAACTGCAAAATGCTCATATTTTGCCCTGAACAGTTGAAAACAGCCCTTTTCTTCCTAGTTGTTACAGTTATTCCATCTTTAAATGCAATTATATCATTAAAAGTTCAAAATTCATTGTTTAAATTTTGAACCAGCCTGGTGTGTTGACTTCATGGCTCCTATCGTGCCATTTTGGGCCATAATAGGATGTCTAGGCCTGTTTTTATTTTTATTTTCGCCCGCCAGCTCCATTATTTTTCTAGAAAAATTTGTTAACCAAGAAATAAAATTGGTGTGGCCTGAGTAGAGTACTGGGAAGCATGATTCCTACCCACCTACCAAGTTTCATCACAATCCATCTAAAGCTTAATCATAGAATTTAAGCTTGTTCCAACACAAAGAAATAAATCGCCATAAAATTCCGGTCGAACTCGTCAACCTTTGTCAGATGAATGATGCACTTGATGACTTTCCGGAAGTCGGAAGCGTGATGACGTCAGAAAAATTGATGGTGACTTATTTCTTCATGTTGGAACAAGCTTGAACTCTATTATAACTATGGATTCTACTAGCACAGATGAGCTTTCATTCCATCTAAAGCTTTTTGAGTTATCGTGCTAAATCACTTACATACATGTATATACATGTACATACATACACACACAAGCAAACGCTATGGAAAACATAACTTTATAACTTTCTTGGCAAAGGTAAAAATCTTACTTGGTGTAGTGTGCTGAGCTAGGGTCCCCGTATCCCAAGAGGACATCATGGAGCCAGTCTGGCACCACACACTCTGTGTTCATCAGGTCACGGATGGTCTCCAGAACAGCCTGGGGACAAAATGTGCAAGATGTTGCTTTATTTATCTATCTATTTTATTTTATTCACATAGACTTTTGTACATTGGACAGAAAGCATGTAATGTGCCAATAAGGATCCTTTGCTCATGAGATAAAACATACAAGTAAACACAAAGTTGGGGTAGCAAATTTTTTTTATTTTTTTTTATTTCTTTTATTTGCTTCATAGGCCACCGCAAAACAAGGCTCATGGGAAGCACTCAAAATGTTTTGGGGTACTGTACAGCCAGTGAGGACAGATGTTTGTTGACCTTAGACTTTAAAAATTTAAGGAATATAATATAATATAATATAATATAATATAAATACAAAACATACAGTGGACATGAACTGAAAATGTCTGGCGCACCCATAATCTACAGAAACCCAGCTATCCCTTACATGTTCATATACAGTAGTAGCACTATTACAAATACTTGCTTCCATTCTCTTCCAAAACACTTCTCATGATATGCCATTTTTGAAACTGATCCAAAAGAAGGAGATTTTGTCACAATGTACAATGTACAAAAAAATGTACTTTAAACATTAACCTTTAAACTGTAATATAGCACCAGGGACAGGACCAGTGTGAAGTCACCAGGAGGATAGTCAGTGTGAATGTAAGTTCAGCGACAGGACCAGTGTGAAGTCACTAGGAGGATAGTCAGTGTGAATGGAAGTTCAGGGACAGGACCAGTGTGAAGTCACTAGGAGGATAGTCAGTGTGAATGGAAGTTCAGCACCAGGGACAGGACCAGTGTGAAGTCACTAGGAGGATAGTCAGTGTGAATGTAAGTTCAGGGACAGGACCAGTGTGAAGTCACTAGGAGGATAGTCAGTGTGAATGGAAGTTCAGGGACAGGATCAGTGTGAAGTCACTAGGGTGTATACTATGTACAAGAGTAATCAAAATCTTGCAAGAAAACAAAGAAAAAGTTGACACTACCTTGAAGTTGTTCTCCTTGGGTTTTCTTCTCATGATGATGTTGAACGTTTCATACACATCCTGTTGGAAGGATGCAAAGAAAAGCTATTAATAGCTTCCACCAATTCATGACTCTCTACCCTCTCTATTCATACTGTTCATGACCTCTTTACTCCCACCATTTTGCTCAAGCCTTTTAGACTGTATTGTATTGACTATATAAAAAAAATAGGTGCACAAAAAACTTTTTGGGTGCACCATATAAAACAAAACCTAACTACAGATCTTACTGCTCCTCTTCTGAGCTTGAATGTGATATGGGAGCTAACTTCAAAATCTTGCAAATCAAGTACTACAACAAAGATTTTATTATTTTTCTGATGATGGGATACCAAGAATATCCTGTATATTCAATATGTACAAAAATACCTTCAAAAATATTTGGGTGCACCGGTGCACCCACAGAAAAAAATTGGGTGCACAGCTCCAAATTTGGGTGCACTAAGGTGCACATGCACCCAGTATTGCCAGCCCTGCACTTGTTTCATGTAACTCCACTATTACATGTACATTATCCTTCCAACTCACCGCATCTGTCCATTACACCACAAACATTACACCATCACTGGTGAAAACAATACTGTACTTCCGTACTGGGAGTAACAATGAAGGCTAATGTAGAAGGTCCACACACCTCTGCACCGTCCATTGTTCTGGCCATGTCCACTTGGTACTGGTTTGGGTCCAGCCACACTCGGAATGTTCTGTTTTCCCCCGGCATGTTGGGTTTTGGCTCTGGACCTAATAATATTAACAGACACGGTTAACTGTAAAGTTGTTACTGGTAACTTACACATACATTAACCCTCTCCCTGATTAAGTAGCCAATTGGCTCCAAATTTGTATTGTCTATGGCA